>NC_088379.1:53040151-53343181 GCF_037993035.2 Macaca fascicularis
GTAGATGTGTGGTACTATTTCTGAGGACTCTGTTCTGTTCCATTGGTCTATATCTCTGTTTTGGTACCAGTACCATGCTGTTTTAGTTACTGTAGCCCTGTAGTATAGTTTGAAGTCAGGTAGTGTGATGCCTCCAGCTTTGTTCTTTTGACTTAGGATTGTCTCGGCAATGCGGGCTCTTTTTTGGTTCCATATGAACTTTAAAGCAGCTTTTTCCAATTCTGTGAAGAAACTCATTGGTAGCTTGATGGGGATGGCATTGAATCTATAAATAACCTTGGGCAGTATGGCCATTTTCATGATATTGATTCTTCCTATCCATGTGCATGGTATGTTCTTCCATTTGTTTGTGTCCTCTTTTATTTCACTGAGCAGTGGTTTGTAGTTCTCCTTGAAGGGATCCTTTACATCCCTTGTAAGTTGGATTCCTAGGTATTTTATTCTCTTGGAAGCAATTGTGAATGGAAGTTCATTCATGATTTGGCTCTCTGTTTGTCTGTTACTGGTGTATAAGAATGCTTGTGATTTTTGCACATTAATGTTGTATCCTGAGACTTTGCTGAAGTTGCTTATCAGCTTAAGGAGATTCTGGGCTGAGACAATGGGGTTTTCTCAATATACAATCATGTCATCTGCAAACAGGGACAATTTGACTTCTTTTCCTAACTGAATACCCTAGGTAATACCATTCAGAACATAGGCATGGGCAAAGACTTCATGTCTAAAACACCAAAAGCAACGGCAACAAAATCCAAAATTGACAAATGGGATCTAATTAAACTAAAGAGCTTCTGCACAGCAAAAGAAACTACCACCATCAGAGTGAACAGGCAACCTACAGAAAGCGAGAAAATTTTTGCAATCTACTCATCTGACAAAGGGCTAATATCCACAACCTACAAAGAACTCAAACAAATTTACAAGAAATAAACAAACAACCCCATCAAAAAGTGGGCAAAGCATATGAACAGACATTTCTCAAAAGAAGACATACATACAGCCAACAGACACATGAAAAAATGCTTCTCATCACTGGCCATCAGAGAAATGCAAATCAAAATCACGATGAGATACCATCTCACACCAGTTAGAATGGCAATCATTAAAAAGTCAGGAAACAACAGGTGCTGGAGAGGATGTGGAGAAATAGGAACACTTTTACATTGTTGGTGGGATTGTAAACTAGTTCAACCATTATGGAAAACAGTATGGTGATTCCTCAAGGATCTAGAACTAGAATTACGATATGACCCAGCCATCCCATTACTGGGTATATACCCAAAGGATTATAAATCATGCTGCTATAAAGACACATGCACACGTATGTTCATTGCGGCACTATTCACAATAGCAAAGACTTGGAATCATCCCAAATGTCCATCAGTGACCGACTGGATTAAGAAAATGTGGCACATATACACCATGGAATACAATGCAACCATAAAAAAGGATGAGTTTGTGTCCTTTGTAGGGACATGGATGCAGCTGGAAACCATCATTCTCAGCAAACTATCACAAGAACAGAAAACCAAACACCACATGTTCTCACTCATGGGTGGGAATTGAATAGTGAGATTACTTGGATTCTGGAAGGGGAGCATCACACACCGGGGCCTATTATGGGGAGGGGGGAGAGGGGAGGGATTGCATTGGGAGTTATACCTGATGTAAATGACAAGTTGATGGGTGCTGATGAGTTGATGGGTGCAGCACACCAACATGGCACAAGTATACATATGTAACAAACCTGCACGTTATGCACATGTACCCTAGAACTTAAAGTATAATAATAAAAAAAATAATTTATTAGCTAGAAAAGAAAAAAACTCAGATGTTCTTTATTTACCAATAATAATAAATACAGAAAATTGATGAAACAAATTTCACAATAATATAAAGACTTTTCAATTATTCCTTCAAAATACTGTCTTTTGTTTTTTTCCTTTTCTGGGTAATAAATTATATTAAACTTTTTACTGCATCAGGATTTGCCCTTAAATCTACACTTATACATTTGGCAATGATTTGATGGTGTTATTTTTGTTTGTTTTATAATTCTTGTTACAGCTAATCACATATATAATTTCCTCACCCAAAATTTATGTTTAAATGAACTCTGGTTTCTTAAACTTCTGAATTCTGTGTGAATTGAATCAGTCTTCATGTTCTGTCTCATTTGGTACACATATAGTCAAGGAGCCATTGTTTCCATTCACAAGCCCTGAACTTACTATTTGGACAAGATACCTGCTTTCAATAATTATATTAGGATCAACAGAAAAGCATGTCCTTTCTGTAAATACATATGAAGAATTACTTTGCCCCATAGTTTAATATACAATTCTCCTGATTTTTACAAAAATATTTTGAATAATCTAATATAGTTTTAAGAATTCACTTCTAAACTTCAGAAAAATTCCTTTTTTCTTTGTTTGTGAAAATTTTCCTTTCAAAAATGTATCTATTGAGTGCTAGAATATTGCTTCTAAATTTACTGTGCCAAAGGCCCGCGATAATTTTTCTTATACATTTAATGACATTCTAAACTTTGATAATATAAACTTTTTTCTCTGTGCAAATACGTGTATTTTCATTAAGTATACAGATGTTTATGTGAATATCAACATTTGCGCCTACAGGCAGAAAAAGCATTTTATATGTCTACTGGACACTATCTTAATATGTGAAAATAGTTTCAAATTGTTCTATTAAAAAGTGTTCAGCTAAAATATTTTCAAGTTTTAAAGCAATGAACTTTTTTCTTCTGATTTAACATTTTTGAAGGTTGAATAATAGACTGCTGTAATGAAAATATAACACTTCATGTGAAATTTCAATAATCTCTTATAGTAATATCCATAGACATCAATGAATGTGCCTATAAATCCTATTAGTGATGTTATTAGACCCAAATTTAAAATATAACATGCCTTGTAATAAGTAATATAGAATTCTCAACCATATTTTAGCCAAGCTTTGGGATAAACTAATATGAAAACTATTTATGTAAATTGATCAACTAAAGCATTTCCTCTGTAGACTTTCTGTTTTTAATACGAATGCTCTGGGTTTCCTAAGTGAAAGTTTTTATCAGTTTGAAACCAATGTAACTCTATTGATGCTAATTTGACCACCTTGGTTTTCTGTACTAGACTGCAAGTTCTACATTAGTTCATAAAGCTTAAAAGATTTTCAAGCTGTATGTAGTACCTTGGAAATAGTAAGTGGTTCAATTTTTAGTTAGTAAGTAAATAAATGAAATAAATGAAAGCAGCTTTTCATAACACAGTTTCATGCTTTTAGCACTTTTTAGAGCCTCCTTCTTCATTTTAAGTGTCATCTCATCTGATAAATTTTCTTTATTCAATGCTAGGATAAGGGAGGGGACTCTCTTATGTGTAATGTTAGCCCTTGGCATACAAACCTCTATCAAAACACTTGTCAACCTGTAGTTTCACAGTGTCAGTGTGTGCACCCACACCTGTAGCCTCATGGGAGGCAGGGACTGTGTCTGCCAGAGAAGCTATGGCACATAAGAGTTGATCAAAATTCAAGAAGATTGGAAGGCAGTTAATTCTAGCTGTGATGCATTGGTCAACCTATCTTCCTGTGTACAGATCATAGACACATACTGTTCACCATTTTTACAAACTTACTTTTTGGAATTTTAGAATATATGAATACATCACTCTTTGTATTCATATATTCTAAAATCACTTCATTTCCCACTGTTGAAACTGCGTGTCTGCTATTGTAGTTCTGTTTCATGTGACCATTTTGGTTTTTAGCTTCCTTTTCTTTAAAATCCTTCCTCAAGCTTATATCTCTTTATATATTGCATTTTATGTATTTATTACCTCTTCTCATATTCTCATTTTATTACAAATTTGTTTAGTTCCTTGTCTCTCCAAATTTTTCCCTCTGTGTGTTTCATTGTGCTTTTCTATCTGTTCTCTTTTTTGTCCAGCTATGTCTCTGGGCCTTCAGTTTTACACTAAGATTAACCTCCCCACGTCTCAAGTGTCAGATGCCTTGTCTTCAATCTTTGAAGTCCTTTACAACTGACTCTCCAGCAATGCAGCTTCTCAACTCACTGCCCTTTGAACACAAAGCAGACACAACTGACCAGGTAGTGGTAGGATACTTCCCTGAGTGGCCGCAAATTTGCGAGTCAGTCAGCTGTGGTAAAAGGGACAGTCTGTAGCTGCAAAACAGAGTGAAACGAACCAGCCATAAAAGGAGATCAAACCCATGGCCTTGGCCATGGTTGTTAAAGCACTAATTATTAACAACTCAGTGAGACAGTCACCAATACGCCCATCATATTAACTAGATGACAAATTCAGGATACATTTTTTAGTTATATAAACACTTTCATCTAATGAATTAATGTGAGAGGCAAATTATTACCATAGCTAATCACAATTTATAGAACTAAACCATGTTTAAAAGAATACCTACACTATGATGACCACAAAGTAAATAGATTAGGTGTATTTCTTTTAGAAGTATAGTATATTTTTGCAATGACTATTGGGTACATATGCTTCTTGGTATCAATGTTACATATCACTGAAAAGTTGTTATTATTTCAAATATAGAAATTGAATATTAGACATATCTTGGTAAAAGGTTATTGCAATTTAAATGAATTACTCATAATGTTCAAGGGTGGTTCGGATAAATCAATTCGCATTTATAATAACTTACACTACTGAAGTTATTGTAAAGGGTATAAACTGTGTAGGGTCAAGTCTTCATTCTCACAAAGTTTATATTCTTGCTGTGGAGACAGACATATGCAGGTACAGAGACAAGTCAGGAAGGTAAGAACCACGTGAGTGGGGCAGCTGGCATGTTTCAGTGAAGGTTCAGAACAGGGGATGTTGTATCAGGCTGGAGTGATTTCATCAGTGAGGTTTTCACCATGTATGTGGGAACTGAACTGAGTTTTATAAGATGCGTACGATGATACTCACATATTTGCTTCCTGAGGCTGCTATAACAAATTACCACAAACTGTGTAGTTTAGAACAACGAAAATTTATCATCTCACAGTTTCTGAGGCCAGTAGTCTGAAAAAAAAATATGTGGGCATGATTGGTCCCTTCTGGAGGATCTAAGTGAAAAACTGTTCCATGCTTTTATCCTAGCTTGGTTGCTGGCCATCCTTGGTGTTCCTTGGTTTATAGATGCATCCCTCCAGTCTCTGCCTCCATCTTCATGTTGCCTTCTTCTCTGTGTCTCTCTGCATCTTCTCCTCTTCTTAGAAGTGAATTGATGTAGGGCTACTGTAAATCCAGGACAATTTCATCTCAAGATTCTTAACTAATTATATATGCAAAGACCATATTTTCAAATAAGGTCACATTCTGAAGTTCAGCATAGACATGAGGGGTGTGTGTGTGTGTGTGTGTGTGTGTCCAGGGGTTGGGGGGTACATTATTCAACCCATTGCAAATGGGTCTGTTAATGCACATCTAAGCAGAGGACTCTGATTAAATTCCTTCAAGGGCTGGGTAGGGAACGTTAATATGAATAGTATGTTGTTAGCAAGATCATCCTAAAAAATATAGAAATTCAAAAAATAATTAAACCATAGCTTGCCAGACAATACATCTTTGTAAGAAAAACTCATCCAGAAGATTCCCAGTGTATATCTTCCAATAAACAACAAGAACACTAAAAACAGCTATTAAATTTTTAGTGTTTACTCATGTTCCAGGCACTGTTTTAAGTGTTTTACATATATTATATGTTAAAATTTCACCAAAACCCAAAAATGAGGGTATTATCACATTCAGTTTATGGGTAAAGATACTGAGCCTCAGAGTTGTGAAACCACTTATTCCCACTGATGTATCTGGTAAGTGATGTGGCTGGACTTCAAACCCCAAAAAATTGTTTTGAGGAGGTCACGGGCAATTTCAAACTATATTGATACCACACTTTTAGGAAGGGATACAGCTGGAAGAAAAAGTGGGGAAACCTTTGGAAGTTGAGGACAGCCAGGTAAGGAAACCTGGTCTCTGTCCTGTAAGGGATGGGAGTCACTGAAGTTTTTGAGATGTATAACATTGTGAAAACACAGAGTTTGTAAAATTGCGCCATTGGCTAGTGTTCAGAAAATATTGAAGAATGTGGATTTGACGCTTCTTCGGTAAAAAGCCTTTGCAACAAATAGTCAAGGGGTGATAAGGGCCTGCACTGGGGTGGTGGCAATTATGACGCATTTTCAACATGTGCTAGAGGGATTAATCTTGGCTGTTTAGACACCTTTCTCTCCCTCTTTCTGCCTTTCAAAGAATGCAAAGGGTCTCCCTAAGCAATTAAGAAAAAGTTTAAAACATCATCACCAAACACTTGCATGGTTTATTCTGTAGAAAATTTTACTTCCTTAAAAGTTTCACCTTTTGTCCTCTAGGTTGAAACAATGCAATTCTCCTGTTCCCACCCAAAGGATTTAGCTATAATACACTATCAACAAAATCATGAGTGATCCCTTCCCATATAATTATAGGGTGTGCCATAGTGCAGATGTCTCCATGTAAAGTAGGAGTAGCCTGCAATTAGCCAGAAGAATTCTGCAGCAAATGTGGTTAGAGGCAAAAGGTTTACTCTAAATTTGACAGCCCCAGCTATAAATAGTTTGTTGGCTTTTTTATTTTTTGCCTTTATCAAGGACATCTTTGCTTCATCTGAGCACTTTCTGCAAAATAACCTTGCAGCTATGAATGCCATATGCAAAAGCTGTTTTTGCTTTGGATTGGCTTCTCCCTACTTAAGATGGTCTGAATAATCCATTACGAAAATCTCTCTGCATTTTCTCTGCATCTGGAAGATATGCATATAAATTTATAATGCTTATGTGAGGCATAAGTCAGTGGTTAATCCATCTGATCGTAAATCATGGGATTGTGTACCATGACCACATTAAAACTGAACCACAAATAAAAAGGGAGAATGGGTTCTAACCTATAATTGTGGCTCTCAGAATCAAGACCCTCAAAAGAATGTAGTCCTGAATGTGTCACATATAAGAGATGCTTGAAAAATCACACTAGTTAATGCGTAACATGTGCAGCACATGGAATAACAGGTTAGTAGTTTTCGAAATGCTTATTTTATGAAAAGATAGAAAAGATCACTATATACTCAATACAAAGGCACTGTGACTCACCATGTAACTGAAATCAAAGACCTCCACTTCACAAAATTCAATACATTCCCCTTAGGTCAGAATTAAGAATGTATTTGGGGGCATTTTGGAACCTATATTTGAATTCAAATTAAGTTCAACATTTCTTTGTGAAATTAGGGTGCTAATTGGTAGAGAAATAATATACAAATCAACATCACAGCACTATGTTTAGTATTTCAGGCTAAGCTAATATTTCTACCATTTTGCATGTAAATCTTCTCAAAAAGTTTGTCTAGGGTAGCAGCATGTTATGAGGGCAGATTCTTTCTTCAAATGGAATTCTGATTAGTAACCAAAATAACTGAATAAATATGGTTTTGTCAAAGTGGTCAACATATTCATTTTAGAAATTAGCAGTCAAATTAATTGGTTTAACTTGATAGTTCACTATTTCAGTATCAGAATGAAAAATTGAAATGTAACTATATGAACTTTTGAATATTTACAAATACAATTTTTAACTATGTTTAACTTTTTAAGCTTCTGTACCATAAAATAAAATGCTTAATTTCCCCCTTTAAAAAAAAATAAAAAAACTCTTCACTAATAGTGTTTAAATTGCTCACATGATATGGACAGTTTCTTTTCTTGGTTTTCTCTGTTTTTTAGCAACTGCATGTAGAGTTACTTTAAGAATTTTAGAAATAAAACAGTGCAACCAATGATGTCCCCTTACCTCCTCCCTGCCCTTCAATTATGACATAGCTTGAAATGGGTTATGATGATTTTACTTTACATCACACATTATTAACAGAAATACTTTAGCATGTAAATTTGGAAATGTCTGAAAAATGTCATCAGTTGGAGGAATATAGTAAGCCACTATCCGATTTTTTGTATAAATGCATTTTATTATATTTATTCAATGTGAAAGCACTTTTTAAACCAGTTAGAGTAAAACGACAGCATCTTTTCAGGATAGTGGGCCATGACCTAGGGTTGAAAGGTACCAGAAACCTTTATTAAAGATCAGCTTTTAAGAATATATTTTTCTACCATAGTATATTTATTAAAAGTTGATACATTTTACATATTTGCATTCGAGTCCTTGAGTTTTCTAAAGCATTAAATAAATGTCTCTGAATAGTTTCTGACCTTTCTCTGGTACCTTTTTGTGATAAAGGAATATAATCTAAAACATGTTTGGTATGGCATAGTGAAATATCTGTTAATTCCTTCACTGCTGGCAGATGAGTAGATTAATTTTTATCACAATGCATTCCGACATTGTGATTCATGAAATGGCTGTACATTTACAACATATATGTTTCATTTAAAAATATTTTTATTTAAAATATTTGACTTTATCTGTAGGCAAAATGATGTGCCAAAGTGTACTGTATTTGTCACCCTTATTATACATTTCCTGAATAAGTTTTTACATTTGAATTTTTTCCTTAATAAGTTTCTATATTCAAAGAAAAAAATCATTTCTTTAACATGCAGATTTCTGTTGATTCCGGTACATAATTTGATTTCAAGAGAAGCAGTGCTTGGTGCAACTTTATATCTGTAAACCACCATGCTTCAACTGACATTCTTGACACTTCATGAATAAGTCCAAAGGTAATTCATTCTCATTTTCAAAGCATTCTTAATATAATCAGGTCTATACTTTTTCAATTATTAACAGAAAAACTAACATCTTTAAATGGTTAAAAATTTACAAGATGCATACTAGAGATGTCCTGGGATTTTCTACTATCTAACAGGATTTAGATTTTCTTAATTTCTTACCATCTAAGTAAAAAGGGGTATTGTGAGTAAACAGATACTGCGGCACCTCCGTCTACTTCAACGCCTTTGAGAAGGCTGCCACTTTCACCAGCAATGTCTAGCACCTCCTTGCTGACCCAGCAAATTCCAATTAATTTTTTAAGTCCCACCCTAATTATTCCACTTTCTGTTGTTTGTGTTGACATTTTGCAATAATAGGAATGAATTGTCTTTTCATTGAAATTGCAATGACACTGTAAATTGAATTCCATAAAGCAGGGATGTTTGCTGGTTTGTTTGTAATGTACTTCTAGTGATTTATCTCTCTCTAGAACAATAACTGGCTCATGGTAGAAGGTCAATAAATATTTGCTGAATGAATCTCTCATTGCAGATTTCTTAATTATAGAGTATTTCACATTATATTTCGATTCTGTATTCGACTGTCAAGCTCTCCAAGTACACCTTCACAACTCCAGATCCTAGCTCAGACCCCGCCACACAGCAGGTTTTCATTAATTATCTAATGGCTCGATGTTTGGTAACATGAATTTAAAAAGCAAGCAAAGCATCTTTGTCTGAAATTGTAAACAGAGGTAGAATATGGAGAATTATGGATTAATCCCTTTAATAGGACTCCATGTCAAATGATAACATATATATTCTGCTTATCCATAAGTAGCACATAATTCTCCATTTTTAGTCATGAGATTAATCAGCATGAATATTTATTTACCTTATTTTGAAGAATACATAGAAGTGAGTTCACAATCTCTCTTAGTTGCTATTGAGTACATTATTGTTCTGTCATTTAAGATATCTTTCTTATAGCTAAGTCATTATTATTTTACACGTTATTAATTACTATAATCCTGACATAGTATAGCATGAAATCCCTGAGTGCAGAGATATTATTTCTTCATAGTTTTAAGACAGTGACTTTTTTATTTTAATATTTTAAATTTTTTTTGAGACAAGGCCTCTCGCTCTCTCAGCCAGGCTGGAGTGCAGTGGCACGATGTTGGCTCACTGCAGCCTCAACCTCCCAGGCTCAAATGAGCCTCCTGCCTCAACCTCCTGAGCTGCTGGGGCTACAGGTATGTACCACCAAGCTCAGTTATTTATTTTTATTTTTATTTTTTACTTTTTGTAGAGACGAGGGTCTCCCTATGTTGCCCATGCTAGTCTTGAACTCCTGGACTCAAGCGATCCTCCTGTCTTGGCCTCCCAAAGTGCTGGGATTACAAGCATGAGCCACTGCACCCAGCCCAAGATTGTTATATTTATTTGTACTCCAAGAGTTTTAGTGTACTACTATGTTCTGAGTAGGTGTTCAAATTAATTGCTACTTCATTTGTTAAATATATTTGCTTCAATTTAAAATTATTTATTTTATGAATGAAAGCGATACAGTTCCTGCTTTGATAAAGCATTTAATTCAGTGGAAAAAAAATACCTATTTATTTCACTTTCCTCTGAAGTTTTGTGGTTCCTTTCTTTTAAAATATGTGTGATGACAAAAAGCTTACTCTGATAAGAGAGTTACAAAGAATACAGTAAAAATTTGTAGAAGTGATTTTTATCTCTCTCAATATTATAATAGATTTCATTCTCAAATTTTCTTTTAAATATAAAACCTAAATATTTCTTCCTGATTTATGCTTGTGTTCTCAAAATAAAAATTTCAGTAAAGATAATGGACAGTTTAGTTTATTTTGCATCAATTTTATATTTATAAAATGGAAAGATAATATGCATTTAATGCCCATGATAACCACAAAGAAAATAGCTATAGAATATACACAAAAGGAAATCCCAAAGGAAATTAAATGATTCACTCCAAGGAATCAACTACACATAAAAGACAGTAATGCAAAAAATGAGGAACATAAAAACTATAAGGCATACAAAACACATAACAAAATGACACCAGTCTCTCCTCATCAGTAATTACTTTAAATGTAAATTGATTAAACTTTCCAGTCAAAAAGACAGAAATTAGCTGAACAGATAAAAATCCATGATGTAATTAATCCTATCTGTAAAACTCATTTGAGATCCAAAGACACAAATAGATTAAAAGTAATAAGATGGAAAGAGACATTTAATTCAAATTATAACCAAAAGAAAGGAGGGTAGCTATACAAATATCACATAAAACAGATTTTAAATTAAAAAGTTTATAAGAGATAAAGTTATTATATATTGAAAACAGGATCTCAAAGAAATATTTGTATACCCCTCTTTATAGCAGCATTATTCACAATAGATACAATGTAGAAGAAACTCAAGTGTCCATTGAAGGATGGATGGATAAGCAAAATGTAGTATAAACATGCAGTAGAATATTATTCAACCTTAAAAAGAAAGGAAATTCTGACATATGTTACAACATTAATGCACCTTGAGGACATCACACTACCTGAAACAAGCCAGTCACAAAATGACAAATATACCAGATGATTCCACTTATATAAGGTATTTAGAATAGTGAAATAATAGAGAGAAAGTAGAATGGTGGTTTTCAGGGGATAAGGGGAACAGGGAAATGTTGTTTAATGGGTACAATATTTCAATTTTACAAAATTAAATGAGTTATGAAGATGGATGATGACGGTTGTACAACATTATGACTATATTTAATAGCACTTGCTATGTTCTGAATGTGTTCCCCAAAATTCACCTTGAAACAATCTCTAATGCAATAGTATTAAGAGATGGAGCCTTTAGGAGGTGCTTAGGTCATGAGAGCGCCTCCACCTCCTTCTTGAATGGGATTACAACTTTTATAAAAGAGGCTTTACACAAAGTCAGTCCTTCTGATCTTCTTTTTTCCATCATGTGAGGACACAAGAAGGTCCTCACCAGATACTGAATGATCTTGGACGTCCCCCAGAACCTTAAGGTATACATTTCTGTTCTTCATAAATTACCAGTCTTGGTATTTTGTTATAACAGCACAAACTAAGACACCACTGAACTACACTCTGAAAAATAATTAAGATGGCAAATTGTATGTTATGTGTGCCTTACCACAATAAAAAATTGCAGAAAATATATTATATTAAAATATAATGTAGTATATTCTGTATATTAAATATAAAAATTAATTTTACTAGCTTTTATTCTTCTCTTTGAATATGGCTACTAGTAAGTTTAACATTGCATATGTAACTGTTGTCATGTTTCTATTGGAGGAAGCTGGTCTATAAGATAAATGTAAATTCCCCTTTCTCTAACTTTCACTTTCCTCTTCAACCTCTTAGCTGAGCTTTAGATATGCCTCTGATCTAGCTTATTATCCAGTTTGGTATACACCCTATGATCCAGGCTGTGAAGCTTTTGTACACAGATTTTGAAATACTTTAATCTCTTTGATAATAATTCTTTCAATTATTAATTTCCTCAACAAAATCCTAATAATGTTTCAAAATACATTTCAATAGTTTTCTTTGTGAGATCTTCTCTGATTTATCCAGGCAGCATCGGCCACTTTGTTGATGATGTTTCCATACCTGTATGTATGTTAATAATTTCCCTTATTGCACTGTATTGCAATTATTGGTACACATCTAATTCCTATAAGAGGCTTTGAATTCTCTCACAAGCCTAGATCCACTTAAATGTTTGTAGAATAAAAAAAAAACATAAATGGAATTTGGAGTCAAACCAATTTGAATTATCTTCCCATCACTGATGAGATATGTGAATTTGAAAAATTTATTTAAACTCTAATATACAGTTGATGAAGAATGTTGAGCCAAATCCTTATTTATTCTATTGCATGCTGTTTAACCCTACTTTTGAAAGTACGTACTTTATATCAGCTTCCTTGACTTTTAACTTTTTGTCAGTAAAGTACAGCTGTTTCCAGGTTCTAATTTAATGTTAATGAGAGATTTCACTATAAAGGAGTTACTAAAATTTATACAAGTTAGTAATGCAAGTGTCACAATATGGAATGCAATTTCTTACATGTTGTATTATTGATGGTGCAATTTTTAAAATCTATGAAATGTACCAAAATTAAATGGGCACTACTTGTTTATAATTCAGAAAAATCAAAGAGAAACACAAATACTCTTTTTCAAATTATACTTAGTGAAGAAGATAGAATGCAATGAAAAAGAGGCACGGTGAGACCTATTTCAAATATTGATAATTTTCCCAGAATTTCTTCTATATACTATAGGTTTAAAATATCAAAGACTTTTTGATGGCAAAAAGAATGGAGTGTATTTGGGAACTTCTAAGTTAGTGGAGGCAATATCTGAAGTGCTCATAGATGACAACTTATGAACTGACATCATAATAGCTAATAATGAAAGCATGTTAAAGGCCTGTACTAAAGAACCCATAATTCTATGATTCTTTTAACAAGAAATATGATAGAATGAGAATATGAAGTGAAAAGCAGTAAGATAAATACCACAACTCAAAGCACCCACCCACTTCTAAAACAATGTATTTTGAGTAAAGCCAGGCCTCAAAATGGATAAGACTAAGTATTCTAAAACCTCTGTCCTATTGCATTCAAAATATATTTAAAACTAGTTGTTTACTCTCTCTATCCATCCTTGCAATCCTTGCAAATAGTCTTTCTTTTGTAAAATAAATCAAGTGTTTAAGAACGTTTTCAAATATTTTAATTAAAATGATAGGCAAAACAATTATATTTAGACAATTTTAAACTAATTCATTTTGAAAGTTTAAATCATGTTTTGAAAAGCAGAGTGTTTTGTTTCTTATGCTAATTGGTGACTTCCTGCTTCAACAGAGAATGGCTTTATAGAGACAAAACAACATGTTTCTCTGACATCAAAAAGTGCTTGCAAAACGCAGTTGTGCTGAATTAGCTGAAAATAAATAAAAAACATAAGGATTGCATTTCTACTGAACTTTACAGGAGCTTGAATGTGAGAAAGCAGACTGCATTGGGGAAAATAGGTTTTAAATTTTACTTAATCCTTCCTTGTGAAAGCTAGAGGTGCCTCTTTTTGCATGGAGATTTGCCTATTTCAAAGTGATCAACAGCTTATTTTGCTTTTCTTTATCTTTCTTTACAATTAATGCCCTTAACTGTACAGAATTTGAGGAGAATCTGCAAACACCATAGATAATAAGTGGAACATGATTGACTCACCTGTCATGATTTCCTCTACTAACCAACAGTCAGAAAAAACAGAATATTCTGATTTAATAATTCATAAAACGTATTTGATCAAATACTTTAAGATACAGCCTTTATTTTCTCTTATATATGTGAATTTAAGAAATAGCTTATCAACAACCTTATCAACAATTTTCCTAGTAATGATTGGCAATGCATTTTTCCCTTTTTTGAAGTTGTTCTTCCTAGGGTATTTCACTAAAATTTTCAGAGTAAGATGATAGCAAAAGATACCCGTTTTATTGATAAAAATTAATACATTATTATATTTGTGTCACTCATAGATTCCATTCCATAATGCTTTCTTTGGGATGTGGATAACCCCTCGCAGGTAGAAAGTTATCAAAATCATAGAGTGATGGTTAGTACTGAGTGTCAACTTGATTTGATTGAAGGATGCAAAGTATTGATTCTGGGTGTGTCTGTGAGGGTACTGCCAAAGGAGACTAACATTTGAGTCAGTGGGCTGGGAAAGGCAGACCCACCCTTAATCTGGGTGGGCACAATCTAATCAGCTGTCAGAGCAGCCAGTATATAAAGCATGCAGAAAAACATGAAAAGGCTAGACTGACCTACATCTTTCTCCCATGCTAGATGCTTCCTGCCCTCGAACATCAGACTCCAAGTTCTTCAGTTTTGGGACTCAGACTGGTTCTCCTTGATCCTCAGCTCTCAGCTTGCAGATGGTCTATTGTGGGACCTTGTGATCATGTGAGCAACTACTTACTAAACTCATATATATATATATATATATATATATATATATATATATATATATACTATTAGTTCTGTGCCTCTACAGAACCCTGACTAATACAGATTTTGGTACCAGGAGTGGTTCTAGAGAAACAGAATATTACGGATGAATTCTTTTATTGGTTTGGGGGTTTCTGGAGTTGGCTGCTTAATATGATTAGACCCAAAAATGCTTAGAACTCTACTTCCAATAGTATGGAGAACACTGATAATCCTTGCTGTTAACTGTTTAGAGAGTTATGCAAAATAAATGCATTTGACATTTCTGATTCACTACTCGTGAGAGGCAAGGAGTTTAGTGACTCTATACATAAAACCTTTGATTATATGTGAAGAATCAAGCAACATAATAAAGCTGGTTGGTTGCTCCTAAGTTCAGTGGACAAAGTGATGAAAGAAAATGATGAACTCAGGGATTCTAACTTCTGGCTTCAGAGGCAGACACTGAGCCTCAAATCTGTGAAGACTGTCCTGAATGACAATCTTATCTCCTGTAGAGAAAGAGCTGAAATTGTGGACAAACAGACACAAGCTCTAATCATGCAAGTGGCTGACCTGCAATGAAAGGTGCATGCACATCTTCACCAGGTGTCTACTGTTAAAGTGAGGGCATTGATTGAAAAAGAATGATCCTGCAACTTGGAATGGGGATGTGTGGGAGGACACTGATGAATCTGGGGGTACTGAGTTTGTAAAGTTGGTGAACATTTTTGCCAGAAGAAACAGCTTCGCTATCCCTAGTAGTGGCAACATCCCCTTCCTGACTCCTGCTGCCATCAGTCTTTCCACTTTTGTCTGAGGAGATAAACCCTGTGTTGCCTGAGGCCAAAACAGTGATGGCCTCCCCTGAGGCAGCTGCCAGGCAAGATAATGTTGATTCTTATCAGGAGCCACCCCCAACACCCCTGTTTGCTTCTAGACCTATAACTAGACTAAAGTCCTGGTGGGCCCCAGAGGCCCCATGAGGAGGTGTGCTGCATTTAATATGAACTGCTTGAGTTTTCTAATTTATATAAGCAGAAAGCTGGAGAACAGGCACGGGAATGGATATTAACGGTGTGGGATAATGGTGGAAGGAATGTAGAGTTGGATCAGGCTGAATTTATTGATTTGGGCCCACTAACTAGGTACCCTGCATTTAATGTTACAGCTCAAGCAGTTAAAAAAGGTTTTAATAGTTTACTTGCTTGGTTAGTTCAAATATGGACTAAAAGATTGCCCCCACTGTGAGTGAGCTAGAAATGCCTGATCTCCCTTAGTTTAATTTAGAGGAAGGGATCCAGAGGCTTGGGGAGATTAAGATGGTGGAGTGGATTAGTCACTTTAGACCTACTCATCCCAGCTGGGAGGGTCCAGAAGATACACCCTTGACCAATACCTTCTGAAACAGATTGTGAGGGCAGAACCTGCATCTCTGAAGAGCCCTGTAATTGCTCTTCTCTGTGTGTCAGACCTAACAGTGGGAACCACAGTCACTCAACTACAAAATTTAAATACAATGGTAATAATTGGATCTCGAGGTGGCAGGGGCCAAGTAGTGGCACTTAACCATCAAAGGCAAGGTGAGCATAATTGCCATAATGGACAGCAGAGGTAAAGCAGCAGTCAGAATAGTCTGACTTGTGCAGAACTCTGGCATTGGCTAATCGATCATGGTATTCCTACAAGTGAAATTGATAGGAAGCCTATTGAATTCCCATTTAATTTGTAAAGGCAGAAGACTTCTAGGTCAAATGGACAAAAGACTAATTTGAATTATAAAAACAATCATGGCCCCTCAGTCAATTTCCAGACTTAAGTCAGTTTAGAGACCCAGAAATCCTTGAATGAGGTGGAAGCCAGGTCCCCTTGAGGAAGGACCAAACTATGCTAGCAACAAATTATGCTGTTAATCTTTCTTCCATCCTTCCCCAAGGAGACCTCCAGCCTTTTGGTAGGGTAAGTGCATTGGTGAAAGGGAAATGATCAGACATTTTGAGGACTACTGGACATTGACTCTGAGCTGACATTGATCCCAGGGGACCCAAAATGTCATTGTGGTTCTCTAGTTAAAATAGGGGCTTATGGAAGTCAGGTAAGTAATGGAGTTTTAGTTCAGGTCCAACTTACAGTGGGTCCAGTGGGACCCTGGACTCATCCTGTGATAATTTCCCCCGTGCCAGAATGCATAATTGGCATAGACATAATTATCTGATGACAGAATGCTCACATTGGTTCCCTAACTGGTAGGGTGAGGACTATTGTGGTGGGAAAGGGCAAATGGAAGTGATTAGAGTTAACTCTACCCAGAAAAATAGTAAATCTAAAACAGTATCACATCCGGAAGGATTGCAGAGATTAGTGCCACCATCAAGGACTTGAAAGATGTAGGGGTGTTGATTCTGACCACATCCCCATTCACTCTCCCATTTGGCCTGTATAGAAGACAGTTGGATCTTGGCGAATGACAGTAGATTATTGTAAGCTTAACCAAGTGGTGACTCCAATTGGAGCTGCTGGACCAGTTATGATTTCATTGCCTTTTTCTCGATTCCTATCCATAAGGCCCACCAGAAGCAATTTACCTTCAGTTGACAAGGCCAGCAATATACATTTACTGTCCTACCTCAGTGGTATATCAATGTTCCAGCTTCCTGTCATAATCTTATTCAGAGAGAGCTTGATCACTTTTCACTTCCGCAAGATATCACACTGGTCCATTACATTGATGAAATTATGCTGACTGGATCCAGCGAGCAAGAAGTAGCAAACACATTTGACTTATTGGTGAGACGTTTGCATACCACAGGATGGGAAATAAATTCAACTAAAATTCAGAGATCTTCTACCTCAGTAAAATTTCTAGGGGTCCAGTGGTGTGGGCCCTGTTGAGATATCCCTTCTAAGGTGAAGAATAAATTGCTGCATTTGGCCCCTCCTACAAGCAAGAAAGAAGCACAATGTCTAGTGGGCCTATTTGGATTTTGGAGGCAACACATTCCTCATTTGAGTGTGTTACTCTGGCCCATTTATCAAGTGACCAGAAAGGCTGCCAGTTTTGAGTCCAGAACAGGAGAAGGCTCTGCAATAGCTCCAGGCTACTGTGCAAGCTGCTCTGCCACTTGGTCTATATGACCCAGCAAATCCAGTGGTGCTTGAGGTGTCAGTGGCAGATAGGAATGCTATTTGGAGCCATTGGCAGGTCCCCATACATGAATCACAGTAGAAGCCTCTAGAATTTTGGAGCAAGGCCCTGCCATTTTCTGCAGATAACTACTCATCTTTTGAGAGACAGATCTTGGTCTGTTACTGGGCTTTGGTGGAAACGAAATGATGACTATGGGTCATCAAGTCACCATGTGACCTGAACTGTCTATTATGAACTAGGTGCTTTCTGACTCAACTAGCCATAAAGTGGGTCATGCACAGCAGCATTCCATCATCAGATAGAAGTGGTATATATGTGATTGGGCTCGAGCAGGTCCTAAAGGCACAAGTATGTTACATGAGTAAGTAGCTCAAATGCCCATGGTCTCCACTCCTGCCACCCTGCCTTCTCTCCCCCAGCCTACACCAGTGGCCTCATGGGGAGTTCTCTATAATCAGTTGACAGAGGAAGAGAAGACTAGGGCCTGGTTCACAGATGGTTCTGCATGGTATGCAGGCACCACCCGAAAGTGGACAGCTGCAGCACTACAGCCCCTTTCTAAGACATCCCGAAGGACAGCAGTGAAAGGAAATATTCTCAGTGGGCAGAACTTCAAGCAGTGCACCGGTTGTGCACTTGGCATGAAAGGAGAAATGGCCAGTTGTGCAACTGTATATTGATTCATGGGCTCTGGCCAATGGTTTGGCTGGATGGTCAGGGACTTGGAAAAAGCATGTCTGGAAAATTGATGACAAATGTGGGGAACTGGTATGTGGATGGGGCTCTCTGAGTGGTCAAAAACTGTGAAGATATTTGTATCCCATGTGAGTGCTCACCAACGGGTGACCTCAGCAGAGGAGGATTTTAATAATCAAGTGAATAGCATGCACCATTCTGTGGATACCACTCAGCTTCTTTCTCCAGCCATCCCTGTTATCTCCCAATGGGCCCATGAACAAAGTGGCCATGGTGGCAGGGATGGATGTTATGCATGGACTTAGGAACATGGGCTTCCACTCACCAAGGCTGACCTGGCTACGGCCACTGTTGAGTGTCCAATTTGCCAGCAGCAGATACCAACACTGAGCCCTCAATATGGCACCATTCCTTGGGATGATCAGCCAACTACCTGGTGGCAGGTTGATTATTCTGAACCTCTTCCATTATGGAAAAGGTAGAGTATTGTCCTCACTGTACTATACATTTACTTTGGATATAGGTTTGCCTATCTTGCACACAATGCTTCTGCCAAGACTTCCATATGTGGACTTAAGAAATGCCTTATCCACCATCATGGTATTCCATACAGCATTGCCTCCAACCAACGCACTCACTTTACAGCTAAAGAAGTGTGGCAGTGGGCTCATGCTCATAGAATTCACTGGTCTTACTATGTTCCTCATCATTCTGAAGCAGCTAGATTGAGAGAACAGTGGAATGGTCTTTTGAAGTAACAATTACAATGCCAACTAGGTGACAGTGCTTTGCAGGGCTAGGGTAAAGTTGAATTAGAGTCCAATATATGATACTGTTCCTCCCATAGTCAGGATTCACAGGTCCAGGAATCAAGGGGTGGAAGTGGAAGTGGCAACACTTGCCATCACCCCCAATGATCCACTAGCAAAAATTTTGCTTTATTTTCCCACAACATTACATTCAGCTGGCCTAGAGGTCTTAGTTTCAGAAGGAGGAATGCTGCCATCAGAAGACACAACAATGATTCCAGTAAACTGGAACTTAAGATTGCCACCTGGACATTTTGGGCTCCTCCTATCTTGAAGTCAACAGGTAAGAAGCAAGTTACAGTGTTGGCTGGGGTGATTGACCCAGACTATCAAGATGAAACCAGTTTACTATTCCACAATGGAAGTAAGGGAGAGTATTCATGGATCCATTAGGAAGTCTCTTAGTATTACTATGCCCTGTGGTTAATGTCAATGGGAAACTACAACAGCCCAATCCAGGCAGGACTACAAATGGCCCAGACCCTTCAGGAATGAAGGTTTGGGTCATTCCACCAGGAAAAAATAACACAACCTTCTGAGGTACTTGCTGAGGGCAAAGGAAATACAAAATGGGTACTATAAGAGGTAGTCATTAATACCAGCTACTACCACATGACCAGTTGCAGAAACGAGTCATGAGTATTTCCTCCATCTTTTGTTAAAAACATGTTTGTACATGTATACACTTGTACCAAGAAAATATATTCATTTTATTTCCTTTTTCCCTTATCCCGTTATATAAGATTTATTGACTTCATATCAGCATTTAAGTGTTGTTAACTTTATGTAATAGCATTTGTGTTGGGGATTGGTGTGTTTCTGGTTGTATGAAGGATAGTTGTACTATGTTAGGTGTAATTGTGACCTTATTATTGTCTTTATTTGAAGATTATGTATGATCTCAGGTGATGTGTATGGGGTAAATTGACAAGGGGTGGACTTGTGATGGTTAATACTGAGTGTCAACTTGATTGGATTGAAGGATGCAAATTATTGATCCTGGGTGTGTCTGTGAGGATGCTGCCAAAGGAGATTAACATTTTAGTCAGTGGATTGGGAAAGGCAGATCTACCCTTAATCTGGGTAGGCACCATCTAATCAGCTGCCAGCATAGCCAGGATATAAAGCAGGCAGACAAACGTGAAAAGGCTAGACTGGCCTAGCCTCCCAGCCTACATCTTTCTCTCATCCTGGATGCTTCCCACCCTTGAAGCAAGTTCTTCAGTTTTGGAACTCAGACTGGCTCTCCTTGCTCCTCAGCTTGCAGACAGCCTATTTTGGGACCCTGTGATCACATGAGTTAATATTTAATAAACTACCACACACACACACACACACACACACACAGAACTAATAGGATATAAATATCCTATTTATAAATATATAAATACCCTATTCTGTCTACTAGAGAACCCTAATACACATAGTTTAAAAAGTCATTTATTTAGCATATGAAAATGAGTTTTTGAAGCTCAAAATTCATTGTTTCCATTGTTGCACAAGAAATAGATGTCCCTCAATTACATAGTCAGAACATAAACAAATTGGATATTATTAGATTTCTACATTTATATAAACATTATAGAAAGACCAAGCTAAAAATCGTCCTTTGTCCTATAGCTAAAAATATACACAAAACTTTAGATAACCAAGTTTTTATTTAGATTTAAGAGCTGTATGTGAATATGTGTTGATTCTGCAAAATTTAAATTTGCCTACACAAACCGGGCTGTGAAAGGGATAAATGCAGAAAACCTATCTCAACAAATATTTCTCAGCACAGACTTTGTTGATGTAAGAATATAAAGAAAATAAATTCCAGGTATGATTTACTTAACAACTTTGACTATTTGCCTTATTAATACTATCTCAAACCCATAACCACTTTAAAACAACATTTAAATGAAGCAAGCTTAAAATATACAATTACTGTAATGACAGCTTCAAAGATCAACACTATGATTTCATTCAGTATTTTGAGTTCTAATGTATTTCTTCCTTTTCCAAAGGTTGTTTAATTTAATGTTTTTCACTATCTCTAAGAGGGATGTTTTTGTACTCATTTATGTAGTCTATCACTTGCAGTTTAGGAGTTTAATCCAAAAGTATAATAAATCCTACTGCAACTCAGAAAGTTCAAAATACGAGACCAAATCAACCCAGACATAATTTACTTCAAAAGTCTGCCTGACCCCTACAAATACTTCACTAACCAATAATGTGAAGTAGAGATTATTGTCTCTGTTAAATATTATTAAAGGCACACCTCAGTGCTACCAAGGAGCTAAATTTTTAATTACATTTTATTTTAGTTAAATTTTTATTTCAATATTTACACACAGTGGCTATTATATATAGAAATTTATCTGGTAATTTCAAGCTATGTACACAAAATCATATATAGGGTGTAATAACATTATATAAATTTTCAGATAAATTTTATTATAACATTGAATTATTCACTTCAATTGGTTTTGTGTGTATTTTATTTAGTAGCCATTTGCTGAAGTTGTTTGTATTTTTGATAACCCTGATTCCTGCTCCTCAGTGTATCTGTCAATATGTCATTCTGTGAGGGAATATGATCTCAACTTCCCTTTTCAATGAGATTCTACATTTTATATTGATCATTTCTGCAAGTGAAAATACAGGTTAACTCTCTGAAATCTTCACTCATTGACCTTTATTCCTAGATCTGTATTCTTTTCTAACTCAGCTTGCACACATTTAGGAGTTGGCAAAGGCATGTTAAAGCGGTATGAATTTTACTCCCTCTGCATCAATGAGATGCTTATTCTCAGATTTCAGTGTTAAGTCTTCAATACGCATGGAAAGTTTACTTCTATCTTATTGAAATCATTAATTTCTTGAAATGTGCTGTATCTCAACAATTGCTATAATTGCTAATATATCTTAAGGGCCTCCTATGTATAAGAATGGTACTAAATATGTTATACATATTATCTCATTTAATCTTCACTACTACTCATAGGAATAGGCACCATTATCTCCAATGATACCTCTTGACTGAGAGTCAAGGAGGTTAAATATTTGCCCAAGTTTACCCAGCTAAGAAATAAAAGAGCTAGATTCATATCCACTCTACATGACTTTAAAGACCACAGATTTATATATTTTTCCTTTAACTTCCCATCTTTAATAGGGAATTTTTTTTTTCATGGAACAAAAGGAGACTTGTTAAGTAACATTTTATTTCTCTAGAATAATAATAAAATCTGCAATCAGAGCATTCACCCTAATACTGTGTTCATGTTTCTTTGAAGATAGTTAAGATCTAGTCATTGAAAACTTACAAGGTTATTTTGCTTTGTTTTGTTTCTGGTGGGGATGTTAGGGGAAGAAAATGTATGATTGGCATTATATAGTTGGAAATTTTCAAAGCCTCAGTTATATAGTCTAGAGTTTAACATATATTCAAAAATAAATTGATAAATATCCCCATTAGAATTCTAATATGGTAATCATTTTTGTTATTTAGGATTTGGGGTAAAATACTATATTCTAATTATTAAATGAATGTTCTTTGTTCACATGTAACAGTCATGGTAACTTCAGCAAATAATTTTTCCCAGTACATTCTGAATATCCTGCTGATTGTGGTTTGCATTAGTTTGGGCTGCTGTAACAGAGCACCATAGATTGGATGGCTTATAAACAACACATTTATTTTTCACATTCTAGGGGCTGGAATTCCAAGATCAGGATGCCAGCATAGTAGGGACCTGGTGGTGGCCCTTTTCTGGGTTACAAACTGCAGACTTACTGTATCCTTACCTGACGAAAAGAGAGAGAGCTAGCTAGCTCTCTGCACTCTCCTTATAAAGGCACTAATCTCATTCATGGCAGTTCCACTGTCATGATGTAATTGTCTTTCAAAGGCCCTCACCTCCTAATACTATTACTTAGGGAGTGAAGATTTCAATGTATGAATTTAGGTGGGAAGGTCACAGACTTTCAGCCCATAGCATGATTCAAGATGGGTTCCAGTATCTGCAAAAAAGAAAATTGCTCTGACTACTAAGACAGGGACTTCCAGACCTTTGAGGGTTTGTGAAATTTGTATGTGTTATCTTTTGACTATAAAACTTCCAAGTGGTACTGTGAGCTAGGATACATGGAGAAACTGCACATAATTTTGCCATAGGTCAATTCATATTTCAATAAATTATGCATTTAAAGTAGACTGGGTGGTTTTCAAACCCTTAAATAGCAAATTTTGGGGATGCTTCAATAATGATAGTAGTGCTAAGTCTCAGTTTACACACAAAAGAAACGTAATAGAAATTATCATGGAAAGGCAAGAATTGTTTTGATTTTGGGGGTGAAAATATGGTGAAATAAACTCTGACTTATTTGTTAGATATTCTTGAGCAAGTCTCCTACTGATTCCTACTAAGGTAAGAAAATACTAGTAGATATATTAACACTTACATTTGTCTGCCTACTAGTGGTTGAATATGAAGACATCTTTCATTTATGTAAGGTGAGTGGCCTATGACAGCAAATTAGATTGCTAACCTAAGGAAAGAGCACAGCTTTAAAATATCTGAGCAGATTAATAAAGTTTTATGCTTGATGAGAAAGTAGTAAAATGTTGTCAATATTGGAATTGAGGTCAAGAGTTGGTCTTCAAAACAGCTTCCTAAGACTTATTTTCTGGGCAAATCTGTTATTTTATACTTCTGTTTGCTCATCTCTAAAGTAGTAATAAAAATAAGCCATGTGAAGAATAAATATGTGTCAAAATACTTAAACATAGTCCATGCTAATAAAATTTGCTTATTCACTCATAGATGTGAAAGGTAATTGAACACTTATCTATATAAATCTTTAGAACAGAATAATTTATTAACATATTAACAAAATCATTTAGTAATTTGATAACAGGTAACATTGTATCAGTATTAACTTTTGCCCAAATTCATGAGGCTATCTAATGTAGGTAGAATAGGTTCTAATTGAAATTAACAGTCCTTTCTCAATTTCATACTGCTCTCCTCCTAAACCTTGACCCAAATATACTAATAAGTCAGTTTCTTCTTGGTGCTTCAGTCACTGCAACGTAAGAGTAAGATGTTTACAAAGGCACGCCCAGTTTTCAGGACTGCAATGGTCAGGATAGCTTCAATAACATCTTACACATCTGGCAGACTGAAGCAACACTGGTCAGAACAGAGTTACTTAGATATTTTTATAGAGATAACAGCTATTCACCTCTATTTCCTAGAACTGAAGACTTTTCATAACCACAATCCCTTAGTATTTTAGTTTGCACATACGTATAACCTATGTATGGAAAAATAACTTTGTCCTTTTATGTTAACATTATTCAAGAACTGTATTTCAGCAACCCTCAAGTGACTTGGCAATGTGCCAAAGAGAGCAGATACGGGAGATGAGGAAAGTATCAGATGTTTATGTTAAGTCAACCACACTTAATTTAAAGGCTTACTCATTCCAATGACAACCAAAGCTTTGAAAACCCAAGAACATATTGTCTAACCCTAAACCACTTTTAATAAACAAGGACTTTCCAGTTACCACAGAAAATTATGTTTCGGAGGCCGATTATGTGTCCTCTTGCCCTTTATGGATAATGGCTTTTCTCTTCCTCTCACTTCCCTTCCCCTCACCCCAAGAGAAGCTGGCCAGTATAAACTGTGCACTTAGAATGGTTAGCAAACAGAAGAAAAGAACTTTTCAAACAAATTTATTCATAGCTCTAGTAAGGTACCATTTACAAAATACTTAGGATGTTCTAGCTAATGAGCTTATCAGTCTGCACACACACCCCATAGAGAGGATTTATCACACACACACACACTATATATATATATACACACACACACACACACACACACACACATATACACATATATACATATATATGTCAATATATTTAATTTAATCTCAAAATAACAAGATACGATGGGTAAACTACATTTTAATCCTTAAATGGACGTGACAAAACTGAAAGCATGACAGGTAAAATTAGTTACCCAAGTTATCCAACAGTTCAGTTAGATATCGGTAAAATAAGGCTACAGGTCTACTTCTGCCTGACTCCCAAGCCTATGAACTTTTAGTTTTCAGCATTGATGGCTTACTCAGAGTCAGGCACTGTGCTCAGGGACTAAAAGTACAAATAAAGACAGGTAAGACCAGGTTCTTTGCCTTCAATGAGTTCACATTGGAGTTGGGGAAAGTCTACATAGTCTTATTTTCTGCATTTAGTAAAAATGTAATAAAAATGATTCTCAAAGTGTAATTCCCAGATTAGCAGCATCGATATCCCCTAGGGACTTGCTAGAAATGCAAAATCTCAAGCCCCATTGCAGACCTACTGAATCAGAAACTCAGGGAGTGAGTTCCAGGAATGTGTATTTCAGTAAGCCCTCCAGGTTGTTCTGGTGCACACTGAAGTTTGAGAACCGGTAGCTTAGAGAGACATGGATTTGAGGGGAATGCGCAACTTCTCTCACAGATATGAAAGAAGGATTTCTGGAGAAACTGACACTTCAGCTGTGTCAGGGAGGATTTAAAATTTTTTTTTTTTTTTCAGGCAGAACGGATAGCATGACCAAAAACAGATAGGGAAAAACTCCATATGTTTGATATTCCTAGAAAGTGAAAGTCAGAGGTAGGGCGTGGCAATAGATGAACTAGAATTAGGTGGGCTGCAGTCTACCAATATGCCTTAAATATTTTAGGCCTTATTTCATGTAGTGCTGGCATAGGGGCTCTAGTAACTGAAAGAACCTACTATAAAAAGGGCTTGGAATTGATGTTTCTGCAAAACTTGTGTTTCCTGTTGGTAACATAACTGTTACTAACTTACGTGGTTACCTTGAGCTTCCTCAGGACACTCTTAGGTAGTGTGAGGAAGATACTTTGCTGTCCAAGAAGGAAGTACTACAAGGAAATGAGAAGAAGGAATTGACTCAGTTGCTTCTTAGAAACTCTGAAGCTCTCTGGGCTGTGACACACTTAAAGAATGGTGACTGAATAAGAGTAAAAAGGGGGAAGAAAAGGGGTAGAAGGATAGGAAAAGGTGATTTTTACTAAGATTCAGATTAACTTAATTCTAAGTAAAACACACAACATTAACAACAACAACAACAATAAAAGGGAAATTGAGATTAACCACATGGATATATGTGGATATTGCATATTTACTCTATATATTATATTATACATATATTATAATATTATATATATACACACACACACATATTCCATGCACAGCCCAGGAGATAAGACGTTATTGCATTATCTAAGCTACTTTTGGGAGTACCAAGGTCAAGGATCAGCACTGCACACTTTCATTTATTCCCTCCTGTATCTTGAGAACATTCTGTTATTAATAAGTTTGGGAGTATGATTTTCTAATCATTCAACCCATTTTATTGGGACAAATCTCTGAATATCATCTTTCTCCATCTTATTGATCAAGTGTATCAGAAGGATACATTTGTTTGCACAAATGGTTTAAGTATTTTGAACAGGGAGTGATTACATTTAAAGTAATTATTTTGCATTAATTACTGGAGAATCCAAGTTACAGAAAGTGTCACCCAGATTTAAGCATTGGTAGCAATATAGCAACACTTCAAGCATTGGTAGGTAGCACTGTAACAGCCAAGAGACACTTTCCAACTCTGGGGCCTCCAGTGGCTGAAGCAGTTAGCAAATTTAGCATTCTCTCATGTTAAGCATTCCAAAATATTTAGTGATTGTCTTGATAGGATTCCAGTAAAAAACAGCTGTCAAAATGTATCATATATTTGCAAACCTGCTACACACACAGTTACTATAATTGGTTGAGGTTTGTTTTGTTTTCATTTGACTTTAAAAAGGTTGTGGAAAGCATAATTTAGGTTTGGCCAAACTTTTATTAATGTTCACAGAAAGACTATAGTCCACAATTAGACTTCAGTTTTTAAAGTATTTCATATTTGAAAAGTGGAGAAGCACGTAGGTAGCAATTTATCTTTACAGCTTCATTAATCTGAATGTCAAACCCTCTTGGACTGTAAAGTGTATAGTGTTGTAAATCATCACTTTTTAATTTGTTGTATCTGCTACATCAAATAGCCAAAGTAATTTGGTCAGCTGTGTTTTCATTGGTTTTAATGTCTCGCTTCTACCTCCTCCCCACCCCAAACTATGACTTAATTACACTAAGGTTATCTTCTTAAACCAAGGCAAGAAAATATCCTGGAATACTAGTTCTTTCTGCAAAAACTATAACCCTCAAAACAGAGGATATACTTCACAAGCCACATGTCTATCACAAGTATCTTAGAATTCAGGGTAACTAGTTTACTGGTTAAATCAGAGCCAAAGATAATAGCAATTCCAAATTGCAAGATTTCTAGAAAACATGTGGAGGTGGACATTAAAAGAAAAATAATCTTACAAGGATTTTAAAAATTATTCTGTTCTGCTTTGCCCTAAACATTAAATTTTATTACTAGATTTAAGAAGTGTACCTCAAAAAATATTAATTATTTTACTGCACTGAGTTACATTAACTGTGTTTTAAGCAAGGCACTTTCCTAAATTGATGAAACCAATTATAGACTCTTTCAATTAAAAAAGTTACATTCTGTGGAAAATATTAAGTTCAGCAACCATTGGGGAAAAATATCCATTCATATGGCTTCAGTAAACAACTTTTAATTATGCCTCATAGATGAGAACATCTATACTAACTTTTTGCTCTCCATGCAGCCTAATGATTTTTACTAGAACACATTGCAATTTCATTGTTAAACCTGATCTTAGCCAAAAGGCCAATAAGTGATTATTTAATTGTTAACAAAAATTGTCTATGCAAGATCCCATAATTCCAAATTTTCACAATTTCTACTAAATAAATGTTTGGGGCATTTAATGCAAACATCCAGCAGAAAATTGCCAAAATTATTAGAGTGTCTATTCAAATTCTGGCCATGAAAATAGAAAGGAAATGGTAAACCCTACAGATACTCTGAAAGAAGAATTATAGACCTGATGGTTAAGAGAACATTTTAGCTCAAGGACAGTGGTGAATGAAATACCATTGGTAAGGGCAGGAAAATAGGATACCATATACCATATATAGTTATCCATGAAAGTATAATCATAGTCTCTTCAATATATGATGCTGGGAAAACTGGTTTTCCACATGCAAAATTATGAAATTGAACTGCTTTATACCATATACAAAAATAAACTCAGATGAATAAAATGCCTAAATGTAAAACCTAAAACCATAAAACTCCTAAAAGAAAACATAGAGGAAATGCTCCTTGGCATTGACCTTGGTGATGATTTTTTTGAATATCATACAATAAAAGCTCAGGTTATAAAAGAAAACAAAAATAAATGAGACTACATTCTGCACAGCAAAGAAAACAATCAACAAAATGAAAAGGCAGCCTATGGACTGGGAAAAATATTTGCAAACCACATATCTGATAATGGATTAATATCCAAAATTTGTAAAGAACTCATACAACTCATTAGGAAAAAAACAACTAACCTTATTAAATAATGGGCAAAGGACATAAGTAGACATTTCTCCATATAAGAAATAAAAATGGCCAACAAGGCCAGGAGTGGTGACTCATGCCTGTAATCACAACACTTTGGGAGGCCGAGGCGCATGGATCACCTGAGGTCGGGAGTTGGAGACCAGCCTGACCAACATGGAGAAATCCCATCTCTACTAGAAATACAAAATTAGTTGGGCATGGTGGCACATGCCTGTAATCCCAGCTACTCGGGAGGCTGAGGCAGGAGAATCACTTGAACCTGGGAGGCCAAGGTTGCGGTAAGCCGATATCGCACCATTGCACTCCAGCCTGGGCAACAAGAGCGAAACTCCATCTCAATAAATAAATAAATAAATAAATAAATAAATAAATAGGCCAACAGGTGCATGAAAAGGCATTCAATATCACTAGTCATCTGGGAAATGCAAATTAAAACCACTATGAGATATCACCTCACATGTGTTAGGATGGGCATCCTCAAAAAGACAAGAGATCACAAGTGTTGGTGAGGGTGTGATGAAAAAGGAACCTCCATACACTGTTAGTGGGAAGGTAGACAGGGTTCTAAGGAAATTAAAAATGGAACTACTATATGATCCAGCAATCCTTCCTCTGGGTATATACACAAAGGACTGTATTTTTACACTAAAGGAGCATATTTACACCACTTTGTAAGAATGCCTAAATTTCCATGTTCATTGAAGCTGTATTCACAATAATGAAGATACAGAAACAACTATATATAATACACACAAATGGAATATTATTTAGTCTCTAAAAAAGAGATCCTGCCATTTGCTCCAACACGGACGAACCTGAAGGACATTATGCAAAGTGAAACAAGCCAGACACAGACAAAAATATTGCATTATCTCATTTATATGTAGAATCATAAAAAAAGTTGAATATACAGAGATAGAGAGTAAAACTGTCATTACCAGGGGTGGGGGTGGAGAGAAGAAGAAAGTTTATGAACTGGGTTAAGACTTGTAACTACACTGTTTATCAAAATAAATTAATATGAAAGGATTAAAATGGAAACTTAAAGCAAAATGAAAGAAGGAGCAAGGTTGCAATATTACCACTTAGGATATTTTGTTGAACTAAAACAAATTTTGAAAGATTCCTAAAAACAAAAACGTGTTCTATTTTAGAACCCAGTGATGTTGTTCAAAATGCCATAATATATGTATAAGCGCTTTGAAGAAGTCTTTTGCGATGATATATTGCTTTTAGCCTAATTAATATTTGTTATAGTTTTAAAACAAAAACCTATTTCAGAATTCAAGTGATAGAAACATTAAAGAAGTTTTACATTCCATAATTTTACATCCATTTATGAAGGAAAATGAGTTGCTGAATACATTATAATTATGTAATAATGGCACCACTTAATAGCTATGCAAACTTGGATGAATTGCTTAAATATTCTAAGCCTTAATTTTCTCATTTATAAAATGGAGGTACCTCGTATGGCAGCCAGCCTCCAGAATGACCCCCAATGGTCCCTGCCTGCTAGTATTCAGGTTCTGATCTAGTTCCCTCCTACACTGAACAGATTGACTTGAGTAACCAACAGAATATTGTGTAAATGACATAGTGTTTCTGAGCATAAAAGATATTGAAGCTTCTGTCTTACTTTATTTTTCAACTACTCTTTCATCTTAGAAGTCGATACTAGAGTCTCAGTCAACCCTTCAGAGATTTGCTGCCTTAAATAACATTTTGGCTGAAATGAAGCATGAGAGACCATGAGCCAGAATTACTCAAATAAGCTGCTCTCCCTAATTTCTCACTTACAGAATTATGAAATAATAAATACAAGTTTTGGTGTAATATTTTATGCAGCAATAGATAACTCATATACTCTGCCTGATAAGGTCAGAAGAATTACATACTTGTCTGAAGCCATTTGAAAAATATCTAGAATGTAATGAATACACAAGAAGTGTTCATTATATTTCTGAGCACCAGTAGATTTTAGGAACTGGGATATGGATACATTGATATATATAGATATCTACATGGAATTTATATATCTACATGAAATATATATGTAATTACACACTCATGTGCACACACATATAATAAATATGTATATATTAATATATTATATATGTATATAATTTAAACCCCATATAGTCAGCATTCTGTTTCAGGTGTCAGAAGACCCAACTCAAGCTTTCTTAAGCTGAAGAAAAAGAAAAATTTGTTGTTTAAAAATAACTAAAAGTATGATAGGGCTTGTTTCACAAACTGCTAAATTGAGGAGTTAAAACAATATCCTATTTCTTTCTATCCATGGGCTTTGCTCTCCTCCATTTTTGTTCTCATATTTTTTCCAGCAAGAGGGATTGTGGAAGCTTCACTGCTACATCTTTTAGGCTCCAGTCTGGTGGAAAAGAAGATGTCTTGCTTTTGCTTTGACTGAAGAATGTCAATGTCTTTGAACCAATCACACCCCCCCCCCAAAAAAAATGAAATTTCATAATTGTCCAGATAAAATCACATACTGCTTATGAACACATAGGCTAAAAGGGAAAGTGGGGATGCCTCTAATAGGGTGAATGATTCTGGGCAAAAATAGTAGATATCTGATAACAATTATGTAAAGTAGACATATTATTATCACATTTCACAAAGGAGGACAATGAAGCTCAAGGCTTGAGTAGTGCGCCTGGAATTGCACAGCTATAAGTAGAACAGCTAGTCAGATCCCAGAGCCCATGTGCTGGACCACATTATTATATTTCCTCTCTAAGGGACTTTATTTTTTTTATTCTATTGTAGCTTAGCAATTTGAGTTATTCAGATGCTACATTTGTTCCACTTCCTTTATCCTAAATTATACCCCTGTCTTATACCCCTGGTCATTTTCTCCAATTATCCAATCCACTTAAACTAGGAAACTTACTAAACCTTGAGTCATATCAAATACCTCAAGTAGACCTGACCATAGAAAATCAGTGCACAACCTTGTTAGTGAAACCTTCCCTTATATTTATTGCATGAACAATGGCATTTACTCATTTACCACCCAGCCCTTCCAAATAGTCTTGGTCTAATTCCTAGACTAGAAAAAGGTTGTGACAGGAAAGTTTTGTTGGCTATCCATTCTGCTCTTTATGGAATTCATTCCTTTAAGATAAAGTCACAAAAATAATTTATTCTTCTAGAATATTATACAAAATATAGGTGTTTACCTATCCTCCTCATCTAATATATCAATATCACATACACCTCTCTTATTTGAAATCCACTCTTAACCTCACGCTTTTTGAAGTGTCACTTTAAAATTGTGACTATAACTACACCTTTAACTATAACTTTAAGGTCTTAAAGGCCAACAATATTAATAAAACACTCCTGATGATAAAAACAAAATTTGCCACGAAATTACTTTTTCTGAAGAAAAATGGTGTGAATTTGTACCTCAAAACAGTATTTTAAAAATGATTCACCAACAATAGAAGATATTTGAATAGAAGGCAACTGAATTTTTCTTTCTTTCTTTCTTTCTTTCTTTTTTTTTTTTTTTTGAGACAGAGTCTCACTCTGTCGCCCAGGCTGGAGTGCAGTGGCCGGATCTCAGCTCACTGCACGCTCCGCCTCCTAGGTTCACGCCATTCTCCTGCCTCAGCCTCCCGAGTAGCTGGGACTACAGGCGCCCGCCACCTCGCCCGGCTAGTTTCTTGTATTTTTTAGTAGAGACGGGGTTTCACCGTGTTAGCCAGAATGGTCTCGATCTCCTGACCTCGTGATCCACCCGTCTCGGCCTCCCAAAGTGCTGGGATTACAGGCTTGAGCCACCGCACCCGGCCCGAATTTTTCTTTCTTTACCTAATACACTATGGTCTCTTGACCCTGTTTACATATAAAAATGAGGTGTAATATTATCTAAATATAGAAAGCATATAATTATGTATATAATAATTATGTAATATACACTTTTCTATAGATTTCTTATGGAAGAAGGTTGTCACAAAGAATCAGCGTAAGCATAAACATTCATTAGTTTTGGGTCTAATTTACAGGCATACAATACTTAGAAAAAATCAACTTATCCATCCTTCTATGTAGTTTTGTTTACCACCTATTCTAGTTCTACTATAAATATAGACTCTGTCTACCCAGTCAATATATAGTGTCTCACAGGATTACATATTTTGCATATATTTTTTCCAAATTTAGTTGTGTGTGTGTTTGTGTGTATATATAGGCTCATCTATTTAATTTCTATTTACATGTCATTAGCAATAGCCTTATGTATATAGTCAAAGACAAAAAAAATTTATTAACTAAACTTTCCATCTAAAGCAGTAGATATAAATAGCTTTATTGATGATAAAAGAACTATGAGACTGATAAGAATAATTTGCTTGCTTCTAAGGCAACCCAAAAGTTGTTCTTCTTAAATACTGAGTACATCATATAATTTCTATACCTTATGCTGTGATGCTGTACACATTTCAGTAATTCAGTCAGCAAAACATCTGAGTAGACTTTTAGTATGCTGTGCTAACTGCTATGGGAATACAAAGAAGTACTTTGTCTAAGATTTCTTAGTGGTGAAGATGGGACTCTGAGAAAGTGGCAATGCCTTTCAAAAGCTTACAATGGCACAGAGAGACCATCAGCAGCAATAAATTCCAATGAAGCAACATACTATTATTAAATCCCAAATGAGTGGTGAGGCAATCGCAGCTAAAGACATGCTGGTGAAGAGAATAAGGGATGGTGATGGAGTGAAGAATGGAGGCAGTTTCTTAGAAAACCTCGTAGAGTTTGTTTAAAGAATAAGTAGGATTTGCAGATGTGGAGAGAGGGAAGGAGACCATTCCAGACAAGGATTAAAAGTATGAATCAAAGCATAAAATGAACAATTGTGGCAATAAGAGTAGGAATATGAAAAAAAGATGAGAGAGTCTAAAGCAGTGGAACAAGCTGTAGAAAATCATGCTGGAAAAGTACAGTAAATACAAGCAGAGGTGTTTCCAAGCTTGCTCCACAGTACGGAGGCTTTGAGTCAATGAGATTCCGGAGAACATATATTTTTTCCAATCTCTCTTACATAATGAATTTTTCCTATGCTTTTTTCAAAGAAAAGTCCTATCATTTTATGTACAAATAAGTAAGTGAGTAAATAAATAAAAGCCGATAGTCAAAGATTGAGAAGACACTACAGTGCCAATTGCGGGGTGGTAAAGTGCAGATTTAGGAAATAGTATGCCAGTGTTTGATGAGAATACCTGCCAATGGGAGACTGACAGTGGAGACAGGGCTGGAAGAGGCTGGAGGAAGGTTAAGAAGACCACAGCCTGTCGCAGTATAGATATGAACAGTGTCTGAATGTCTGAATTTAATGTCTTTTTTTTTTTTTTTTTTTTTTTGAGACGGAGTCTGGCTCTGTCACCCAGGCTGGAGTGCAGTGGCGCGATCTCGGCTCACTGCAAGCTCCGCCTCCCGGGTTTACGCCATTCTCCTGCCTCAGCCTTCCCGAGTAGCTGGGACTACAGGGGCCCGCCACCTCGCCCGGCTAGTGTTTTGTATTTTTTAGTAGAGACAGGGTTTCACCGTGTTAGCCAGGATGGTCTTGATCTCCTGACCTCGTGATCCGCCCGTCTCGGCCTCCCAAAGTGCTGGGATTACAGGCTTGAGCCACCGCGCCCGGCCTGAATTTAATATCTAATAGGAGTTCAGGCATATGGTGACATGGGCGAAACCTACCTGTGGTAAAATGAAGAAAAAATAATAGATGCAAGGGGAAAAGAAGGCAAATAACTCATTCTCTCTCCAGGACTGTGCTAGACAGGTGACTTGCCTGCTCGCATTTAATTTTCATGCCACACTAGCAAACTAGGATACATTACTAGGTGGGGCGGCCAGGTTATGACCTGAAGTCAGAGACAGAAAAAAAATAGCTTTTCTGTGGTAGAATTAGATAATATACTGAGTAGAGGCGTTGACTCAAAAAATGCTCACTTAGTGTCCATTTTGAAGACATGGAAGAGCTGAAAATGAACTTATTTGTCAGAGAGTACAACATAGAGATTAAGAGTGCAGACAATGGATCAGACTGCTTAATGCAGGCTTTAGATTTGCCCATAGTTTGCTACGTGATACAGGGGTGAGCTACTTAACTCCGTACATCAGGTGTTTTTATCTATAAAATAGAGATAATGGTGTTTGCCTTCTAAGCTTGTTCTGAGTGTTGAGTTAGTTAATATATGTGAAATGCTTAGAAAACTGTTGGGTATATAATAAATAGTAAATACATGTTAGCTATTATTTTACAATAGTTTAAGACAGTATCTACAAAATCATACAGATGAAAATTTGTGGGTTAATTTACATGTGATAAAATTGCATAGAACTAAGTACACATACACAAATGAGTACAAGTAAAACTGGGGCAATCTCAGTAAGCTTGGTGGATTGTGTCAATGTCAATATACTGGTTGTAATATTGTGCTATAGTTTTGTAAGATGTTGGCATTGAAAAAAAAAAGGTAAGTGAAATTATTTCAAAATAAAAAGTTTAGTTTTTAAAAGATGTAGATTGTTCTCTATCCCTTTATAAATCTGTGGAAGAAATGGCTACGTTGCAGTGCACTAGTTTATGTGAAGAGGAAGACTGCATGTGATATGGATAGAAGAGTCATCTAGTAAGAGCTTAAAAGTAATTTGTACCAGCAGTATCTGTGAAGAAGGAGGGGGTAATAAACCAGTAATTTTCTACAAAACAAAACAAAACAAACTCAGTTTAACTGCCAGTAGAATTTGGAAAATAAAGTAATGATTCTACAGTTCCAAGGCTATCACAAAAACCTAATTTATTCACTGCACTATAACGTCTAGTTGAGGGATCAAAAAAGGGTGCAGCCCAAACAAATTGCCTCCATCAGAGGAAAGACCACTTTTTTCTAATTTGTACAAGGGGACTCTAAGGGTTGAAACAGGTATAAAATAAGACTTGCTCTTCTCCAAGTTGGTATAACAAGCATATTCTGCATAGGCAGTATCTAAATATCTGTTGTACTTCAGCTAGAAAGCCTTGAACCAGTCTATAGCACAAATTGAAAAAAAGAAGATACTTTAAAAAAAATCCTGAGACTCAATAAGGAAATTGAAACTTTAGAAGCTGGAATTGTTTTTCTGACTTTTCATGTCTCTAAGGAAATACCAGGGATTTAGGAATAATAAAGTAATTCTAGTGACTTTTTTATTGAAGTGTAAGCTAATTTTGTTCAACTCAAAGAGCTAAAAGTAAATTTTTTCTCTTTTTAAAATTTGGGCTTTACTATCGTAGAAATGTCTTAAAATACAAATGTGGATAAAATAGTATAATGAATTTCCCTTACCTATTGACCAGCTTCAAACCTTATCAACATGGTAAATCCTGTCTCATCTACTCATGTAGCCACAGTTCCACTGAATTATATTAAAGAAAATCATAAATGTTGTATTATCTGCATATAGTTTAGTATACATCTCTAAGAGTTAAGGGCCCTTTAAAAATATCCAAAATAGGATTGTCACACCTAAAATTTCCCAATTGTTTTATAAATGTCTTCTTTGAGTTAGTTTTTTGAAATCAGGACATAAGCAAGGTTGCAAAATTGCATTTGATTAATACGCTTTTCAAGATAATTCCTCCTCTTCCTTTAAGATCTTGACTAAATGGTCCAAGATCATAGAAGTAAGATGTGATAGATCTAAGATTTGAACATCAGTGTTTTACATCTGTATGACTTATATTTCTCTGTATGCCAGACTGAGAAATTTGGGAGAGTTAGTAATATTAGCACTGAAGTACTTAAACAGGGAACCTAGCCTAGCCTGAATGAAAAGTCAAAAGCAAGCATAGGACTACTTCAACAGAGGGTGAGTGTCAAACAATGCAATGTCTCACTCATAGAAAAAAGTAGATTCAGGAGGTGTGGGATGCAGGCGTAGGAATGGGGGATGCAAAATTTTAGTATACTTTATGGAATGTAGCAAATATTGTATCTGAACACATGCAAAAATCATTTGACTTTCAAAGAGGATGAACATTTGTTATGGCTCCCTCCAAAACATAAATGTTTCTCTATAAGAGTAACGTGCAGAATAAGGGAAATTTAGTCCTTTTTGGTGTGCATGGTTTAGATCACACCTGAAAATTGCAATCTAGGGAGCCATCCTCCAGGAAGCAATAAATTTGAGCGTGTATAAAAAGAGTAGACATAATAGTAGAGCAACCAGTCATCAAAAAAGGAAACGATTAAGAAAATGGGGGTGTTTAGAGTGGAAGATATTTCAAGAGTATATAACCTATTTTATTTATAGGGTTATAATCAGGTTGAATAATAAGACTGTGTTGTCCCAGAAGGTTTTTCTTTTTAGGACAGAGTGGTAGAAATTGTTATTGTAATACCATTTTATCTGATTTTTCCATTATTTGAGCTGTTTGAAAATGTAATTGGCTATCTCTGTAATGATTCTTTCTTATTTTACTTATTTTTTATTTTACTTTAAGTTCTGGGATACATGTGCAGAACATGCAGGCTTGTTACATAGGTATACATGTGCCATGGTGGTTTGCTGCACCCATCAACCCGTCATTTAGGTTTTAAGCCCCGCATGTATTAGGTATTTGTCCTAATGCTCTCCCTCCCCTTGCCCTCATCTCCCGACAGGCCCCGGTGTGTGATGTTCCCCTCCCTGTGTCCACGTGTTCTCATTGTTCAACTCCCACTTATGAGTGAGAACATCTTAATTATTTTGAAGTCACAGACACTTTTGAGAATCTGATTAAGGCATGGACCTTAACCTACATATAAATATATTTGCATATAGTTTCATGGTGTTAATTCCTGACACTCATTTATGTACTACTATGGAGTTCGTGACCCCAAGTTAAGAACCACCACGAGTTTGAAAGTTCTCTAGTGCTAGAAATGCCCAAGTAGAAGTGGAGCAACCACTGTGGCCTGACACTGTAGTGAAACGGGAACACAGGTTGATGAGCTTCTGGCAAAGTTCTAAAATAATTGTGAAAATTGCCAAATTAGCATGATATATTTGTATGTTCCTGCTCCTAATCACCTGTACAAGCATTTCCTTGTGTCCTAAACAGTTTTGAAAGCCTCTATTACCTTGCAGTATTTCATTAATTCCACCTTTTAATTATTGCCATGGTGTTAGAGTTGGCAAGAGTGCTTTGAACCTAGCAGCAACAATCTACATCCAGAGGGAGAAAAAGAAGAAAAAGAGATACAACCTGAGCCAGAACCATCATCTGCTCTACAAGACAATTTCTTTTATAAAATGCCAATATCCTCAAATGGCATCAAATTGTCATATTTATTTTGTTGACTCGGTTCCTAAATTGCGATTCAAATCACTTACTGGAATATTTCAATGTGTTAAAAATAATATCAAAGCAAACAAAGACTCATGTCTTTCTCACTTCTTACAACCATTTTGTTTATGAATTTGCATCCCAGACAAACATGTTTTATTTGGATGGTCAGTTTTTCAAAAATATTCTCCAAAATTCTCACAAGTCCAAGATTTTAAGTCTTTTTACAAACATATTTGGATTGATTTTTTTTCATACTTTTAGTGTTCTCATTCTTTTTTTAGTAAACTTTCAAATTATTTCTACTTTGCAGTGTAGTCTAGTGCAAGGCTACTTTGTTGAAACCTGAAAAGTGTGTTCTTATTTTACTCTCCAAACTGATTAACTATATAATTTAAAAACACATCAACCAAACAGCAAGAAAATAAATATGGTGCATTACAGATAAAAGAGACCTAATCATAAATTAGTAAATGCAATGTATAAATAAATAAATTAAATATCCATATGTGAAAGTAATTCATGCTCATTGAAGAAAACATAGATATAAGAGAAGCTTAAGAAAAAATAATCTTTGCCAGTAATTCCACCATACTGAGATATTGCAATTATGTTATAATACTTTCTTGTTTTCTTTTATACCTTACAAATATATCCCTATGTTAGACATTTAATTAGAAACATGTTTATTTAGGTTTATATATGGGTTACATATATAGAGATTTATATATAGGTTTATGTCTTAGTTTTGCAATAAGCATATCCCATCCCTATGCCATTACTCTTTGAAAATAGTTTTTAATAGCAGTATTCACCAAATGTAAACACTATTTTTTAATGAGTACTTTCTTTTGACATTGGATTCATCCTTTTTTTTTTTTTTTTTTTTTGAGACAGAGTCTTCCTCTGTTGCCCAGGCTGGAGTGCAGTAGAGTGATCTCAGTTCACTGCAAGCTCCACCTCCCGAGTTCACACTATTCTCCTCTCTCAGCCTCCCAAGTAGCTGGGACTACAGGCATCCGCCACCATGCCTGGCTAATTTTTTTTTTTTTAAAGTAGAGATGGGGTTTCACCGTGTTAGCCAGGATGGTCTCGATCTCCTGACCCCATGATCCGCCCACCTCGGCCTCCCAAAGTGCTGGAATTGCAGGTGTGAGCCATCGCGCCCGGCCCTAATTTTTTAATTTCATAAGTGGGACTGTGATGAATATCTGTGTCCATATATATTTAGAAGCAGAATCACTAGATCAAAGATTGTGGATATAATAAGCTATTAAAGACATATTGCCAACTATCTGCATGAGAGTTTTCTGCAATGGCATCATCCATGTGTGTGAATGCTGATTTCACATTACTAATTTTGCCAACAGTGTATATTAAATGATTGCCAAATCGACATATGTAGTTATCACAATATATATTTATATTATTATGTGGTTATCTTAATGCACATATTAATTAAAGGGGAACTTCAGCATTTTTACATATTTATTGACCACTTCTAATTCTTCTGTGAATTGTTTAAGGTCTTTGTCCAAAGAAATATGGTTTAAAGGAAAAGAGAAAATAAATTTTAACTACATATACATAAATATGCATTTTTTATATTAGCAGCAAGTAAAAAATACAAATTGATACACTCCACGGGAAGAAGGAGTTTGAAAGTGCAGATTATTTAGTTTTTATATGTGACTTTGTTTTAAGTTAATATTATTATTATTTTTTAAAATAAAGTATCAGCATGTTTCCCCTAAAAAAAGTATTTGTGTATGCAAAGTTTTGGTGACTTCAGGGTAACTTATGTGCCTGAAAAAACTTACTTATAGCTATTTGAAGTTTTCAAATTAATATTAATTTAACAACTTCACAAATTCACAGGCCTATTTTACTTAAGGTTTTAAGTTCAAATTTTAAGTTATCTGACGTTTTCTTTGTTACTTCTTTTCATAAATTGGGAAAATTTTTAAAGTCTCTCACAAGGAAGCTTTTGATTAATATGTGATCAGCCAAACATAAACTAAAATTTTGTAACAATTTCTACCATTTTAAACTTAATTAAATTATTTCAAACATTTTCAACTACATCTCATGTATAAACCCAGTAACTTTCTTTTGAAGTATTTCAATTTACTCCAGTTAGCAATTTGCTAGAGTACTGAAGTAACTTTAGTAACTCTAATATTAACTTTAAACTATAAATGCAACTTAAGACTCTTTAATATTATAAAAAAATTTATAATTTTTGAACCTAAGAAATTACAATTTCTAAAAGATCACTCAAATGTACATTTAATTGTAATCAAGCACAACCTGGCCAAATACTCTAAAACCAAACATCAAATGAAAAGGATTGACCAAATTATTACAAAAAATTTCATTTCTAGATTTAACAAAAACATAATAAGGCTATGATAATATTTGATACTCTATCATTTATATTTACAATTCTAATACTGCCAGGATTTAAAGGAAAATCATCCACTATGGAAAAAAGAAAAGTGGGGTTATCATCTCTGCACAATGAAAAATTAAAAATGGACTGCAGACATCAGATGGGTTTTTCCCTTGTCACTAAGTAAAAAATGCTGGTCCACTTGTTTTAGTTACTATGTCAACCATTTATTCAAATCCATACCCTCCAAATAGGATAGGCTATTAGGACTAGTCTGCTGAAGAAACTTTAGCAGAGATCATTTTCTGGCATTTCCAGTCAATAGCATCACACCCTATAGAATTTACTACCTACTAGGATTCAACTAATCTAGTCCCTGTTTTACGCTATTATGAATTGTTTCATATTCTTACAGTGTGGTCAGGCCACAATTCTTATGGATATTTAAATGATATCTGATTACATTCCTTATATCTCCCAGAATTTTACCAATTCTGTGGTTACATCATTAAAGTCATACTAATAACATTAATAGATAAAATAATGCCTATTTCTGCTCCTGTGTTAGTTTGCTGAGGATGATGGTTTCCAGCTTCATCCATGTCCCTGCAAAGGACATGATCTCATTCTTTCTTATGGCTGCATAGTATTCCATAGTGTATATGTACTACATTTTCTTTATCCAGTTTATCTTTGATGGGAATTTGGGTTGGTTCCATGTCTTTGCTATTGTAAATAGTGCTATAATAAACATGTGTGCATGTGTCTTTATAGCAGAATGATTTATAATCCTTTGGCTACATACCCAATAATGGGATTGCTGGGTCAAATGGTATTTTTCGTTCGCAAACACTGGATGTTCTCACTCATAAATGGGAATTGCATAATGAGAATACATGGACACAGGGAGGGGAATAACACACTCCGGCGCCTGTCAGGAGGTGGGGGAGAAGAGGAGGGAGAGCGTTAAGACAAATACCTAATGCATGTGGGGCTTAAGACCTAGATGATGGGCCGGGCGCGGTGGCTCAAGCCTGTAATCCCAGCACTTTGGGAGGCTGAGACGGGCGGATCACTAGGTCAGGAGATCGAGACCATCCTGTCTAACACGGTGAAACCCCGTCTCTACTAAAAATACAAAAAACTAGCCGGGCGAGGTGGCGGGCGCCTGTAGTCCCAGCTACTCAGGAGGCTGAGACAGGAGAATGGCCCGAACCCGGGAGGCAGAGCTTGCAGTGAGCTGAGATCCGGCCACTGCACTCCAGCCTGGGCGACAGAGCGAGACTCCGTCTCAAAAAAAAAAAAAAAAAAAAAAAAAGACCTAGATGATGAGTTGACAGGTGCAGCAAACCACCATGGCACATGTATACCTATGTAACAAATCTGCACGTGATGCACACGTATCCCAGAATTTAAAGTAAAATTTTTAAAAATAGTGCCTACTGGGAAAGTATACTTTCTCAATTGGTTATAGATATATAATCTAATTATATATGAGATTCCATTCAACTTAGCTGATTAGAGTGAGTTCCCAGAAATGAAACTACCACCTGAAGCAGACCTAAATGAAATTACTGCTACTCAGTACCCATGCAATTATGTTCCTGTGTCCTCTATGGTCAGTCACATCTCCTTTTCTTCATACCCATAAAGTGATAAGAGACCTGCACCACACTTCTGTCTGGCAACTCTCGACATATTTTTTTGTCAATTTTCTCCAAGCTACATTGATGTTTATCACGTTTTGTAAAGCAAAGGATATTCACTAATCTCTTATTGACCACTAATCTTTATCATCTGTTTACTTGGCTGATACCTTAAAGGTGTTTTCCTGCCACAAGCCAGTAAGAATTTAGATTTTTGAATCCTGTATTATTATTCCCATGCCTCTACTCAGCCAGAAATAATAGGTCAGAGCTGTTCAACTGACCAACAAAGCTTGGGACTGCAGTTAGAAAACACGTGGCAGTCATGGCTAGTCATCCTTCGAGGTCCATTTTTCCTTTTCTCTATAACAATAAAAATTCTAAGCTGGGTCTGTCATCGTTCAGCAAAGAATAACATTTACAGACTCCTTTGCGGCTGGGAATAGACATTTGACCAGGCTCTATAAAAATGGGATGTGAGAGGAAATCAGTGCTTGCAACTTCTAGTCATTCATCTTAATTTAAATGACCATGTCTTCTCTGTCCTTCTACTTGTCCATGTTACCTGGAATTATGAAGGGGGCTGGAGGGGTCACCTTAAAGCACATGATTGAAGACATGTATTTAAGATGCCTGACCAGGGACAGAGAGAAAAGATTATTGGTAGAAAATAAAATTATCAGTGATAATGAGAACAAAGTAACTTGAAATGGAAGGGACATAAAAGGAATGGAGTGATTATGGAATAATTAAGCCTCCTAGTCTCCCAGCTAAAGCTCAATGAACTACACATGATAAGATCTGGGGCTAGCTGTGATAATTATTTTATATGTGTCTTAGAAGCATATGGCATCCTGAAATGATGTGTCCACATATGTTGTTGTGTAATGAGTTTTCTTACTGTGCTTATGTAGGTTAGTTATTCAAGAGCAGCACAGATCAGGATGCCACCTGTCATTTTTCTAACTGTGACATGTACTGTAAAATTAGTGCACCATATGATTATGTAATAAAAGTGGTTATTACCAATAAATAACAGTTTACTTTGAGAATGAAATTTTATTAGCTTATGTATAATCAACTCTCACTTATTGGTAGTTCTGGAAGAGCATGCAAACCCCAAAAATAAAAAATAAAGAGATATGTGTGTATGTGTGTAGGTATATATGTGCCTGTGTGTGTATGTTTATGAAGTTAACTTTTGAATTACAAAACACTGATACAAAAAAAAAAAAAAAGATGCCTGAGCAATAACATAAAAGGATCATGGGTCCCCAATACCTAGGGGCCATCATATCAGCCCTAGATGCTTATAATCAGCCTGTTACTTAAAAGGGAGAGAAAAGCCTATCTTCTTTAAACCAGTGGAACTTTACCAGTTATTATGAGTTGAATGGAACTCCAAATAACAATATAATCTGAGAAGATACTCAGTAATATGCCTAATGAGTTTTCATTATTTGAGAACACATTATGATTTTATTCAACTGAATTATGAGAAAATATTTAGCTACATTAATTGTACCATCAAGCATTGTAATTAATATCCTGATATGTAAATTTGTCTGTACCAAATATCTATGTTTCTGAGCAAATACGGATTTATCTTTGCACTGGTGGGAGGTAAATAAATTTGGTCTGTGCCTGATATTTTGAAAAAGTATAAACATCTATGCTGGTTTTAGCATATTAAGGAATATGCTTCACAATAACCCTAGGAGATGGGGGTATAGAGTAATATTAGTGGAAGAGGCTTTGGAGTAAAGGAGATCTGGAATGGATTGTGGCTGTGCTACTGTGGTAGGCAGAATTCTCAAATGGCCCGCATGACTCCCACTCCCTGCTCTGCATGCCTAGGATAACCCTCCCCTTGAGTGTGGACAGATCCTGAGAATAGGATGGGATAAGATTCCCGTAATTGGTTATTAATCAGTAAAGTTTGAGTTCAGTAAAAAAAAAAAAAAAAAAAAAAAAAAAAAAAAAAAAAAAGTCTAGGTGGGTCTGACCTAATTAGCTGAGTCCTTAAGAAATCATAGGAATGCTTGCGGTCAGAAAGATTGAAAATGCTGGAGAATCTATGGAGGGAGCCATCTGGCAAGGACTTGAAAGCAGCCCCCCGAAGCTGAGAGTGGCCCTATCTGACAAATAACAAGACAACAGGGACTTACTCCCACAACCAAAAGAACTGAGTTTGGCAAACTACCTGAGGGAGGCTGGGAACAAATATTTCCTTAGTTATGATTCCAAATGAGGAGGCAGCTGGCTGACACCTTGATTTCAAAGAAACAGGTTTTTAAAGGAAAGGGAAAGTAAAATTTAAATATGTATACACATTTTTTATAAATTTATATTAGCAGATTTTAAACACTGTGAAAGGACACACATCTCTGGAGGGGATGTTTGGAAGAGCAGAAATATTAATTGGTTTTTAATGTACCTTGTTTGTACTTAAAAATAGGAAGGATGATCTCTGTTATGTAATGGCAGAATGCTTAGCAAAATTGTTTCCTGCAGTTATGGAGAAAACACAGCTTTCAATCCATAAACTTATATATATAGTTGAGGAGATTGTCAAGCAAAGTGCTGAAGATGCTAGCAGCCTATAGTAAACTTCCAGAATATTCAGGTTATTTCAAGAGATTAAGAGTTGCTCCGCATATCCTCTCAATCAAGCCAGAGTGCCTCTAAGAAGAGGAACAAAAAATAAAGAAGAGGTTATGATAAAAAGATTTATAGATATGACTTTTGTCTAATCGAGCAAAAATCTATAGATGGAGATTACACATAAGGCTCACAAAGTCCTTGAGAACATTATATCAGCTGAAATGCTGCATGCTTGACTTGAAAGGGACCAAGAAAGTACAAAGAAAGAAGTTTGTTGGATCCCCAAAATTATTCTGACAGGAAACAACCTAATAAACTACTCAGCTCCGAAAGTTTGCTACTTTTTCATAAAAAGAAAGGATGACTCAGAGGGTGGAACTACAGGACTAGATGGTAGAACAGAGAGCCACAGAGATTAATTCCCAGGCCTGACAACTAATCAATAACTGATAATGAGCAAGAAGACAGGGGTCTTAGTGACAGCTACAAGAAAGTGAATTATGCCAAGAGTAAATAAGCTTGAAAGAGGACCCCAATCCTCAGATAAGAATTGCAGCCTTGGTCAACATCTTGATTTTGGCTTGTTGAGGCCTGAGGAGGGGACTGAGCTAGCCCATTCATGGACTTCTGACATATAGAACTGTGAGATAATACATGGGAATTGACTGGACATGGTGGCTCATGCCTGTAATCCCAGCACTTTGGGAGGCCAAGATGGGAGGATTGCTTGTGCCCAGAGGTTCCATACCAGCCTAGGCAACATAGTGAGACCTCATTTCTACAAAAAATTTAAAAATTAGCTACACATGGTAGCTTATGACTTGTAGTCCCAGCTATTCAGGAGGCTAAGGTAGGAGGATCACCTGAGCCAGAAGGTAGAGGCTGTAGTGAATCGAGATCACACCACCACACTCTAGTCTGGGCAATAGAGTGAGACCCTGTCTCAAAAAAACAAATAAATAGGAATTATATAAGCCATTAAGTTTATAGTATTTTATTGTATAGTAACATAAAATGAATATATCCAATGAGCCATGTCACCTTTAGTAAAAGCTTTATAATATACTTGCTAAGCCTCAACTTCTGCATCAGTAAAATAGGGTAATACTCAAGTCATACCAGAGTGTATTGAATAAAATAATTCTTACTAAGCTCTAAGTAAACTGTCAGGCACCTACTAAGCACTAAACAAAATGTATTTATCATTATTTCCAGAAAATTATAAAGCCTTTTTTTTTTCTTTCAAATGGCAGTATTTGCATCTCTCAAAGATTTAACCTAAAGTAATCTAGTCTGCTCTGCTCCCATGCCTTGTCTCCACTTTTGGAAAGCATTGCTACACCTCACATGGCAAATTCAAAGGTTTCTTTTTACATAAAGCTTTACTTGAATCATCTCAGCATCAGTCAGTCCATCCTCTGAGCTATCACAGAATATGCTATTCATTATCATTAAGGTACACTTCATTCTACCTTGTATCTGGTTGGTTGTATGTATATATTGTCTTGAAATTGAAGACTGTCTTAACTCAGTTGTACTCATTTTTGTATCTATGCCTTGGACCTTTGACACTCAAATTTGCCAATCGCCTATTACAGAGTAGAAACTTAAGCAATATATATTGACTTGAAATAGATCATCAAAAGGGAATTCTGCCTAACGTATTCAGTTCATGCAACACTTTAAATTTTCCATGGCAAAAAAAATTTTTTTCTATATTTTTTTAGATGGTTAAATATTAGACCTTCTTTGGCAAATCAACAAGAATAGGCATGGTTAATAATACATTTATTTTCATGCTTTAAATACGAATCTATTTTTAACATTGCTGCCAGTTTGACTCTACTGTGTATATACTTAACAGTATGGAGCAACCAGATAGTTTATAAAATTCAGTTTAAAAATAAAATGTTTTGTAAAGTATCTAAAAATACGTTATGTGTTTGATGGATTAGATTTTTCATATTCCCACTGATTTTTTTCCTGGTGTTATTGAACAATCTCTCTTTGACTTTAGGGTAACCAATTTAAACTCAAATTAATAAACAGATACATTTTACTAGTAGTTGTCACCATCCTAATTCTGAGGTGTAACATGCGACTTCTTGGGAACATCTGTGAAATCCTATGTGCTTTGCAAAAGCTGTTTTTAGAATCTTAGGTGTTATTACTGATGTTTGGTTACTGATGATTCATCCTCCCAGAAGAGAAGCAAATGGATGCCAATAATGTTGACAGTTCTCTGGACTGCACTTGTTAAAATGTTCTCACTTGCAAAACTGAAGCACAAATATATTTTTATATCCAAGGCAAACAAATTGTGTACAACCAGGCATAATGTGTTTTACTAGGAATTCCAGCTTTGGTTTTTAAAATATCAACACTAATATTAATTTTCTTAAAAAAGATGTATATTGGGCAATTAAAAGGATATAACTAGTGAAACAAAAAATAAAGAATGAAAGTCATCCAATAATAGATAAATAAGTAAGGTGATGAAAGTTAGAAGAAAGGTAGAGTTGAATACTGAAAACACTGCTAAATGAGCTACAATAGTCTCCCACTATCTGTGATTTCCTTTCAGCAATTTCTGTTACCCATGGTCAACTGAGGTCTGAAAATCGGTGAGTATAGTACAAGGAATTTTGAGGAGAAAGAGAGATTGTATTCATATAACTTTTATTACAGCATATTGTTATACTTGTTCTATTTATTAACAGTCACCATTATTTACCTCTTTGTCTAATTTATAAATTAAACTTTATTATATATATAGGAAGATACATGTGTATATTGTACATAGAGGAAAATACATGTATGTATTTGCATATGTAAGTATAGGAAAAACATAGTACATTTAGGGTTCAGTACTATTCTCTGCTTCGGGCATTCACTGAGGGTCTTGGAATATATCCTTTGGATAAGTGAGGACAGCTGTATTGACCTTATTATATTACCCTGGGTTTACAGAAATGCAACATAATTCATATCTCCTTAGAACTGAAATTCACTCTTTTAATGCATACATGTACACATACACATACATATTTTAACAAATTGACACTCTACTTAAGATTCTTAAATCTAGGAGTTAAATAAGAATGAGACAATGGTTTCATAGCAATTTGCAAGGTCAAATTTGATGAGATCAGGCAAAATTTTAGTCAAATAGTGTTTTCTGGCACTCACAAAATCCTAACATTCATGCTAATTTGTTTTGTTTTGTTTGTTTTGGTTGGTTGGTTATTTTGAACTAGTATGGTATATAGTAAAGAGAACAAAGGAAGTGGAGTCAAAAGGCCTGGAGAACCCATAAAGTTTTTCAGAACCTCAGTGACATTCTCTGCAAAAGAGGAATAATATTCCTCTCCAGTCTGTGTGTCTGTATGTGTGTCTGAAGACTATATAAAAATGTTGTTAAAGTGGTGTATTATCTGCAGTTATCTCATAAATGAAACAAAACTAGTCTTCCGCCATCATCAATGATTTCTTATTGTATCTATGTAAAAATTTAATTATCCTAAACACAAGATAATTGTTAAAAAACCAGCAAATTATTTTCATCTGTATAAGTACAATCTTAGTCCTGAATAACAGTTTAGCTGACTCCAGTATTCTATTGTAAAATGTATTGTCTGTATGAAATTTAGAGCTATTTTCTCATAGTATTTGATCTCTATTGTTGTTAACACTTTATACTGCTGCAGACATTTTAACTTTATAGGTGATTGGAGTTTTTTCATCCAGTTGTTTTAAAGATTTTCTTTTTGTCTTTGGTGTTAAACATTTTCACTAAGATGTGTCTAGGTGATGGCTTATTTTCATTTCTCCTGCAGTTAACTTATTGTGCTTCTCAAGTCGTAAGATTCATGAGTTTCATCTATTCAGAAAATGTTTAGCTATCATTTTTTTCAAGTAATGACTCACTGCCATTCTCTATATGCTATTCTTCTGTGAAATTATAGGAGATGTGTGTTGTACATTTTGGTTTTATCGTCTGTATGTCAAAACCTCTTTCCTGATTTCCAAGTTTTATCTCTGTATTGCATTCTAGGTAATTTATTGAATTCTATAGTCTCAATTCATAATTTATCTTTTTAGTTTAATATTATTTACCTTGTCCACTGAGATAGGATAAATCACATAAAAATACTAAATCCTCTTTAATTGTTATACAGTATTTTTATTTCATTTTAGAAATTCATTTAGTTTTTGTTTAAATTTATTTTTATAGCATCTTATTATTTCTAAGGGTCCAATTCTTTTTGTTTTTATACCTATTCATTTAAAAATATTATTTTTAGGTTCTCAATCAAATTTTGTTAAATTTTTGAAACTATGATACTTCACTATTTCTTGGTGTGTTTTGTACATTTTTATTGTGAGCTCATCTTTAGTAGCATTGTTTCTGTTTTTTCTATAGGAATCACATTCAGCCTGGATGTGGAATTACCTTTTGAAAGAGGCTTAGTATACCTTTTGTGCCAGCAAAGTCAGATACCTTCTCTGAATAAAGACCAACTTCATGAGAATGTTTCAGCATGAGGCTTCCTGGACCACATGACTATAGTACCTTTTAGATCCCAATATGGGCAAGGACCATGTCCAGAGTTTTGATTTTTCAGATAGTCTTTTTATTTTCCCTCATATGCAGGACCTTGGAAAAGACAGATGAACAGCTTTTCTTAATTTAATCCTGTGCCATGAGGCAGATTATTTCTTTTCTTTATTATTACTATTATACTTGAATTTATGGGATATGTGTGCAGAATGTGCAGGTTTATTACATAGATATACATGTGACATAGTGGTTTGCTGCACCCATCAACCTGTCATCTAGGTTTTAACACATTAAGTATTTGTCCTTATGCTATCCCTCCCTTTGGCCCCCCCAACCCCTCCACAGGCCCTGGTGTGTGTTGTTCCCCTCCCTGTGTCCATATGTGCTCATTGTTCAGCTCCCATTTATGAGTGAGAACATGCAGTGTTTGGTTTTCTGTTCCTGTGTTACTTTGCTGAGAATGATGGTTTCCAGCTTCATCCATGTCCCTGCAAAGGACATGAACTCATACTTTTTTATGGCTTCATAGTATTCCATGGTGTATATGTGCCACATTTTCTTTATCCAGTTTATCATTGATGGGCATTTGGGTTGGTTCCAAGTCTTTGCTATTGTGAACAGTGCCGCAATAAACATACATGTGCATGTGTCTTTATAGTAGCATGATTTATAATACTTTGGGTATATACCCAGTAATGGGATCGCTGAGTCAAATAGTATTTCTGGTTCTAGATTCTTGAGGAATCACCACACTGTCTTCCACAATGGTTAAATTAATTTATACTCCCACGAACAGTGTAAAAGCGTTCCTATTTCTCTGCATCCTCGCTAGTATCTGTTGTTTCCAGACTTTTTAATGACTACCATTCTAATTGGCATGAGATGGTATCTCGTTGTGGTTTTGATTTGCATTTCTCTAATGGCCAGTGATGATGAGCTTTTTTCATATTTGTTGGCTGCGTAAATGTATTGTTTTGAGAAGTGTCTGTTCATATCCTTTGCCCACTTTTTGATGTGGTTGTTTTTTTCTTGTAAATTTGTTTAAGTTTCTTGTAGACTCTGGATATTAGCCCTCTGTCAAATGAATAGATTGTAAAATTTTTCTCCCATTCTGTAGGTTGCCTGTTCACTCTGATGATAGTTTCTTTTGCTATGCAGAAGTTCTTTAGTTTAATTAGATCCCATTTCTCTATTTTGGCTTTTGTTGCAACTGCTTTTGGTGTTTTAGTCATGAAGTATTTACCCATGTCTATGTCCTGAATGGTATTCCTTAGGTTTTCTTCTAGGATTTTTATGGTTTTAGGTATTACATTTAAGTCTTTAATCCATCTTGACTTAATTTTGGATAAGGTGTAAGGAAGGAGTCCAGTTTCAGTTTACTGCATATGACTAGCTAGTTTTCCCAGCACCATTTATTAAATAGGGGATCCTTTCCCCATTGCTTGTTTTTGTCAGGTTTGTTGAAGATCCAATGGTTGCAGATGTGTAGTGTTATTTCTGAGGCCTCTGTTCTGTTTCATTGGTCTATGTATCTGTTTTGGTGCTAGTACCATGCTGTTTTGGTTACTACAGCCTTATATTATAGTTTGAAGTCAGGTAGCGTGATGCCTCCAGATTTGTTCTTTTTGCTTAGGATTGTCTTGGCTATATGAGCTCTTTTTTGGTTCCACATGAAATTTAAAGTAGTTTTTTCTAGTTCTGTGAAGAACGTCAATGGTGTTCTTGATGGGAATAGCAATGAATCTATAAGTTGCTTTGGGCAGTATGCCCGTTTTCACCATATTGATTCTTCCTATACATGAGCATGGAATGTTTTTCCATTTGTTTGTGTCCTCTCTTAGTTCCTTGGGCAGTGGTTTGTAGTTCTCCTTGAAGAGGACCTTCTCATCCCTTTTAAGTTGTGTTTCTAGGTATTTTATTTTCTTTGTAGCAATTGTGAATGAGAGTTCACTCATGATTTGACTCTCTGTTTGTCTGTTGTTGGTATATAGGAATACTTGTGATTTTTGCACATTGATTTTGCATCCTGAGACTTTGCTGAAGTTGCTTATCAGCTTCAGGAGATTTTGGGCTGAGACTATCGGGTTTTCTAAATATACAATCATGTCACCTGCAAACAGAGACAATTTGACTTTCTGTCTTCCTATTCGAGTACACTTTATTTCTTTCTCTTGCCTGATTGCTCGAGGCAGATTATTTCTAACTTACTCTTTTACAGAAGGTGCATATCATAGACTGAGTTTGCTGGAAAACAGATAGAGTTTAGTGTTCAAGCCATTTGTTAGGAAATGTTCTTGGGATTAACACCTGTGGAAGGAAAAGAAAGAAAATAAGATTTGAAAGAGAAAGAAGTTGAGCTGTGATCCAGTTACATCAGCTGCCTCAGCTGACCCTATGTACAGCTTTGGAGTTGGTATGGGCTCTATAGCTGTTTCCTATTGCGGAAAGGTCAGGACTTTTTTTACCCCTCTGTCAGTCCATCACTGGATGCTGGCTGCCCTGGGAAAATAGTGTAGCTTTGGTAACACAATTCTCTTTGGCTGAGACAGTTCCCACAGGGAGCTGACAGCAAAAGATTGTTCACCAATCATACCCACAATAACTGTAGTGAGTCTTTTATTCCTGGAAGGGGATATAGCACTCTATCAATCCTACAAAACAGACACAGTACAAGGATCTCAATTCCTCTGCTTAGATCGGCTCTAGAACTCATCTGTTCCCAGATGAGAATTAAAGTTATGTTCTAACTTACTGAAATTAAAATTACTAACTTTATTTCCATCACACTTCACTCCCTATACCAGGACCAGGTACACTGATAGTTCATGAGCTTCTAGTTCCACCTTACAATTATTGGAGTCAACTAAACCAAGATGTTTTTGGAAGTATGATACTCAGACAATAGGACTGTCTGAGGCAAAATGTGAAATATACTATTTATTTCTGGTACTTTTCTTTCTTGTAATTTTATCTACAAGGTCAAATTTTTGGTTGTTATATTTCCTTCTGTCAGAATTTCTATGGAAATAGGAAAGTTTTTCATGTTATTTTAGTACATCAGCGTGCAGAAAAGGAAAGATATATGTTCAGTTTTTTAAACATAACCTGAGGTTATCAGTATTGTATGAGATGTTTTATATATATATATATATATATATGTGTGTGTGTATATATATATTTCTCATTTATTTTATACCAAAATAAAATTTAGCTCCATGAGTAAATGCTTCAGCAATAAAATTATCCGTTACCTACTGATTTAAAGTTATGTTTTTATTATATTTGAATCCCAAACACGTATAAACATGTACACAAATACTTAAACACTGAAATCTGTTTTTGTATTTTTTTATTTGTCTCCATTAACTGCTTGTCTATTTCCATACTAAAATTATATTGATTTGGTGTTTGTAGATTCATAATTTATTTTACTATAAAAGGTGCTCATATGCTCTCCTAATATTTTCTTAGGATAACAAGTTATTACTTAAAACAAACATTAAAATCCCATTTCAATTGTACAAAGCTCCCATGAGAAATTTGATTGGAGTTTATTACATTATTCAAAGTCTACATATTCTTGTTGATTTTATTTGTCTAATTATTTATTCTTATTAATGCAATACTACAAGTTTTAAAATAAAGTTAATTATAGTTGTAGGTGAAACCTTTTGCTTTTTTCCTATGTATATTTTGCAGTCATGTACTTTATTGAATACACATTCTAGTTTTTATAGCCTGTGTATTTTAATCTAAGGTGAAGTATTTCTTCCTTCCATACACATATATTAATATTTCAGCTTCAAAAATACAGTATATCATTGTAGATAAAGCTCAACCATGCTATTAATAACTATATGAAGTAATGCATAATTGTGGTTTCTTTGGCATTGTAATTCTAAGCAAAATTCCATTGTCTTTTAGTTTATAAGTGAGTCTTCCTATATTTCTCTTTGAAAACAAATACAACAATGGTGACCACCCAGAAGTAAAGAAGTTGTTACTAGGAGGAAAGAAAGTTTTGGTAAACACATGCTCTTGTTTATGTTATACTTTTAGACAAATTTAAATAGAGATTTACAATAAAATGAAATTTTCATCAGATTTAATTATTTTTAAAACATCTGCTTTGAGGCAATAATACCAATTAAAGCACACTTTAGGATCAGGGAAATTTTAAAATGGCATGCCTTTTTGAATGACTGAATTGCTATCAAAATGAGTACTGGAGCAGGAAAAATTTAAATCCATTTATAACAATTTACAAAATAAAGAGGAATTTGTTCATCAATGATTAGCTATTCCTCCCGGGACTCGGCATTCCAGGTATACTGATGCTTTTCACTTGTCCCAACACACGCTGTCTCTCACTCTGTGCCATTTCACATGTGAATTTCTTTCCCTGGGTTCTCTCCCTATTCATCGCCTGCACCCATCCATCAGGTATCAGTTCAAATGTCCCATTGCTCGGGAAGACTTCCCTAGTGACTCTATTGCAAGGGCTTCGTCTACTCTCTTAATTTTACCTTTAATTCTCTCTAAATTTTCCTTTATGTGTTTCTTATATTTGTGTTCTTGAAAAAATCTTGAACTTTGAGGAAAAGAGACAATCTTGCTTAGAATTGTATCTTCAACAACTAGCAAAGAGCCTGCAAGTAGTAACTTCTTCTTAAATAATTGCAGGATAAATGAATTAATATACATATGATCTTTAAAAATAGCAGTGTGGTAGTTCTGTACTATGTCATCTTAGCCAAACTGAAACCATGTTTCTCAGGATCTCATTCCCTGTATAGCTCTTGGTTAAAGTTAGGTATGAGAAAAATTTGCACAAGGCCATGACACTTTCAATGTCACTGTGGTTACATATGGTGGGAAAGATGCAGAGGTAGTGGTGGCTCCCAGTTTGTCTTTATTCTCTCTTGCTCTGTGACTAGCTCTTCTTCCTTCCAGGCACCAATACCTCAGCTTCTTCCACAATTATGTCTAATTCCATTATGCCATTATTTTCATAATAGTTCTGCTTTTCTGATCAAATCCTGTCTGACACAAATAATAATAATCACTAAAGTATTTCTTTCTCTTTCATATTATTTCATAAATTTTAAATGAAGTTAAAAATGTAAATATTCAAAATTAAGGTTAGTGATTTCCTATTTGATTTTATTGCAGAAAAATATTGAATTAATTTAGAAATTTAAAAAGATAGCCTATCTTTATAAAGAGTTAATGAAAAGCTTAAAATTGACTAAATCAAAGTGAGCTAAGTAACATTTTTTCTCTCGCCCTGGATACATTTCCAAGGTCAGAGAAAAAAGACTTGTAAAGAGGCTGCTTGCAGCTGTGGACAAACATCTGTATGACATAATCCCAAAGACAAAATTGCTATGATGAGATCTATAGGTTTACAAAAAAGCATGCTTAAGGAGACATAGGTCATTATTAGGTAAATAAAGTTAAGGAAAATTTGTCTTGGAATTTATTAGACTACTAAATAAATTCAGTATAGAAGTTATGTAAAGTCATAATTATTTTTATTTGTATTAAGTCTCTGTAAAACTGGCATCAAGTAATTCCAGGTTGTATACTCGAACAACAACAAAATAATTTTATAAAGAAATAAAATAATGGTGGTGTCAAACCTGCCATGGATATACAATAGTCAATATTACTAATTTCATCTTTTCCCCATTTCTTAACTTAGGTGAGAATGGTAATCAGAAGGAGAAAAATACAACAATAAAACAAAACAAATAAAAACTGCTCACATTTTTCTTTCATGGATTTTAAGCACAACCATGATGACAATTACCCACCACTCAAAAGTTTGTAATGGCTAGAGAATAAAGTTCAAACTATAACCAGGGCATTTAAGGTTTTCCCTTTAATCAGACCTCAAACTATCACTTTCAGTCTTCTTTCCTATAACCTTACCTAATATACGTTTTGCCATGTAGTTATTGTACACATTCTATATCCCCTGGTGGACCATGAGTGCTTTGAAGACCAGGTCTATATATTGGTCAGCTTTGTATCCTCTTTAGAGTCTATAGGCAGTGTCAGTACATAAGAGATATTCATCATATAAATAAATGAATAACAGATGTGAAATAAGTGATTTGAACCATGCTGGACAAAAGTAAGAAGTTTTAGGCATGAATATTACACAAATCAAGTTTTATGTCTTTTTGTGGCCATCACTTATTTTTTAAATGTATATATTGAAATGTTTTAAATATGTGTATATTTTTTGAAGTCATTTGAAGTTCAATATTTCTTCTCCAGGATTAATTAAGAAATAAGTGATTTGAACCATGCTGGAAAAAGTAAGAAGTTTTAGGCATGAATATTACACAAATCAAGTTTTATGTCTTTTTGTGGCCATCACTTATTTTTTAAATGTATATATTGAAATGTTTTAAACATGTGTATATTTTTTGAAGTCATTTGAAGTTCAATATTTCTTCACAGGATTAATCTTAAGAATAAGTATCTATGATAGTATGAAAACATCAATAATATTTTTGTGCCATTTTAATATTTAGAGGATTTATTTTGATCAATACAATTTGTCCTGATTTTACCCATATTTAAGAAAGTTTACCTCTGCTTTATGGTCATCTTTGACATATAATACTCTGTTTGGCTAGCCTTAGAAAACATGCCTTTACATGACAGCTGTGCATTTTTTGCCATCGAATGAACAAACATTTTAGGAAGGGGAATGCTGATATATCTGTATTAGTATCATTTAATTCCAAAATGCTGTCATTTAGACATTCCTTATTATCCTCTATGGTTCTTATTATAAATATGTTATGGAACATAGGTCTATGAGGAAGTGATAGAAACAGGAGGCAGGGAAATTCTGGGCTGAAGAGAGTGGGTCCCTGGCGAGAGCCCACTCTCAAGCCTGGAACCATGGCCCAAAGTGACAACGTATATCTCTGTTTTCCCACTCAAACGTTGCCTTTTCCCAAACTACCTATGGCCCTCCCTTCCCCCCATCCTATGCCCATAAAAACCCAGACTCAGCTGGCAGAGAGAGGAGAAGCGACTGTACGTCGGAGCCTATGACTGACCATTGAAGAGAAGCTTGACTTCAGAGGGACAGCTTGAAGGCATAGCTTTCGAGAGGCATCTGGCCAGGTACAGCCAGACTCCAGGAGAAGATTACCTTCCCTCTCTGTCCCCTTTTCAGCTCCCCTGCCCACTGAAAGCCACTTTCATCAGAATAAAATTACCCACATTTACCACCTTTGATTCATTCATGAGACCTCACTCCTCCTGGATGTTGGACAAGAACTCAGGTCCGGGTGCAAAAGGCTGTCACACTGACCCTCCACTGAGCTGTTAACACTTAAGCCATCCGTAGAAGGCAAAGCTAAACGGGCACTGTATTCCTTCTGGGGCTTCAGGGGTCACAGGCATGCCTGCTCCAGTCGCTGCCACAGGGCCTGCACAAAGTTATGCTCCTGCCGGTTTCCAAAGGTGCTTGCTCCAGCTCCTTCACCTGCTCACCTGTGCTCCCCCTCCCGTGAGGGTTAGAACACAGTGGGTTCCAGTAAGTGGAGTTTTCCCCAACTGGCTCTGAAGCACCCGGCTAGGTCCAGAGTCCATGTATTCCAGTTCCCACCCACAAAGGGGTCAGGGAAATACCCTACTTTAGAAGTATCCATTTAGTTCAAATGAGACTGCTTAAATGAAAACAAACAAACAAACAAACAAAACCCCTGACTTGTTAAAAACAGTAATGTTTCACAATGAAATAATGTCAATATTAACTTGCTAATATCTAATACCACTAGATGAACAGACCGAATAACAGAATCCTAGCTCTGGTAAGAAACTATAGAGGGCTTCAGGATAGAAAGATTGCCTCAACATTAGTAAGACTATAAAAGAATATAAGTTTGGTATAAACATGTTAGTGATCAGAAAATGTTTTAGATAAATAAATATAAGTAAAAATAATAGAAATTCCCTACTATAACCTCTTTGAAATATTTGTCCCCTAATTTCTTATAAATTTAATTGCTCATAATCATGAGAAAAACAATTTTAAAATTACTTTTAATTGAACTTTGAATATTAAACAATTTTTTGGTCAATAAGAAATTTTAAACAATTGAACTTTCAGTAGTTATCAAATATCTTACATTTTATTTCCAATTGCAATTTTGGTTTTTTTTTTTTTAAAGAAATCTAATTTCTCTTATGTGAATTAATGAAGAGAGCCTAAAAATTGACTTACTGGAACAAAAGAAAAATCAAACTTTGATAGGTTGTGATTATATAAAAATAGTATTAACTAATGTGAAGCTTGAGTGATCTTATTTATTATTCTAAACTTTCACTTATTTATTGATTATTCTAAAACTATTCTTCATATGAAATGGTTAAAATCCAAACCATGGTGTTCACATTCTTGGGGAGGTATCAATGTTAGCTTAATGTAATCATGAATGTCAAATCCATTATTTTGTAAATACCCAATATATTTTAGGAGGCCATTAATTCTATGACAATGATTACAACATTTACCTCTTTACATCACATATTCTTTAGTACAATATTTAATCCTTAAAATATTTATAATCTTGATCTAGCTAGATACTTCATATATGACAGAGGTCAGCATTTTTTTTTTTCTGTAAATGGATAATAAATATTTCAGGCTTTGTGGGCCATATAGCGCTGTGGCAACCAACTACTCAACTCAGTCATTATAGCATGAAAGCATCCATAAATAACTCATAAACAAATGAGTGTGTGGCTTTGTTCTACTTTATGTATGGACATTGAAATTTAAATGTCATTTTGTATGTGCCACAAAATATTATTATTCTTTTGTTTTTTTTTTTAACACTAAAAAGTATAAGAAACATTGTTAGCTTGTAGTCTCTACAAAAACTTAATAATGTAAACAATATTCTTAGCTCGCAGACTGCATTTGGCTTGTGGGCCATAGTTTGCCAACCCCTGATATGGGGTATTGAAGAGTCTGTCAACTGATTTCATTTGTTGAATGACAGTTTCAAGTTCATTGACGGTGCCTAGTCATAGAAAAATAATTTGCTTAAATATATTTTCATGCTTAGGGAAAGAAAAACCACAGTAAGTTTTTATAAAGATAAATGAATCCAATGACACTGTGCAAAGGTAACCAGTCAAATATATAAACCATACATAGTTAACAAAAAATAACAATTGAAAAGACTTAGGGTGCAGAAAATTAAAAATAAAATCAGCAAAAAAGAGAGTAAAGTATTATACTAATTAGTTTTTCTGATGGAGAATTGTGTGACTCAAGATGGGCACCACTATTTTCTATATTAAAACTATCTAAAATGTAAAGCAAAGGAATATTGATAGGCATTGAAAAGATTAAATCTTGATGGAAAATGTGTATACCCCAACAGGGTATACACACTATTCCCTTCATATCCAAGGAACTGTGTAACTGATGTTTTCTTGACTATGGAAAAAGCAGAGTCTACATATTATAGCTCTGAAATATTTCTTATGATCAAAACTCCAGGCAGGATAGGAGGATGGCCCTAACTGAGACTAGCATTTTGTTCCCGAAAGCACCATAGGAAAGGAACAGTGCTGTTTTTGCCAGAATCACTTTTATTTATTCATAAGAAGTGTAAAAATACTTGCTAGTAAAATGAATTAGGTGGATGTTTCTGCTGGCCACAGAATCCTAATGAAACTGCACTGCTCCTTGCACAGGAATTACAATTTAGAAAAGGGAACATTTGAGTTTCTTAAGCAGTGACGAAGATTTATCTGGGATTTACCATTAATTGGATTATGTTGAATTTCTACTCCCCATCAAGTTCAATGACCACTTTTATTATCCACTTATTACCCTGAAGGGTAAAGGGTGAATTTAATAGTCAAATGGTAGAATCCTCTAAGAAGTCTTCCATGCATTTGTTCTACATGACTTATGGTTCTCTAATTTCTTTCCAAAATTACTTAGCCATAATTTGTAATTGAAAGCACATTAAGACTAGTTCCCAAGTCAATCAAATAAAATGAGAGGAAGCACTAAATTTTACTGTCTTACAAAGAGCTTAACATTTCTCACTCATAATTTTTTATTTGTTTTTTTTGTTGTTGTTGTTGCTATTGTTAGAACTGACTCCATAGGAGCCAATTTTACATGCAACCTAATGTGTCTTGGTTCTACTCATGTCTCTCAGGCAGCAGGCCAAATACCGTTACATTCAGATTATTTCTATAACATAGTCAGACAAAAATAATAGGGAAATAATATCACTGCCTTATATCCACCACTTCCCTCTTTGTAGTATCATAGATTTTATCTCATTTGATTAATATTCACCTAGAAAAACCTCAGACTGAATTTTATTAACTCCAGATCTCCGGGACAAGATCTCTTGTTGTGTCTTGACAATTAAAGACTTGAAAATTAATATCTATTCTCACATAGGAAGTAGGAAAGAACATTGTTTCCTCCCTTACAACAACAAAACCTTGAACAGTATGCAAACACAACACTTTTCCTGAACTCATTAGAGAGTTAAAATCACAAACCAAGTAACTAACATGAAATACAAGAAAAGAGAGGCATCTCTAAAGACAGAATGCAAGCACGTGCATACCTGGAGCAGATAGCAATGAACCCTTGGAAAAAGAGCATTTTTAACAAATTGCTGAAGACTAGGTGTGAGATAGCAAGAGAACGTAGAACACTTGGAAGCCACAGACACAAGAAAAAATATCATAATTTATACTAGCTCTCAAGCTCTTCTTGCAATAAACACCAATAAAAGTCACGAGAAAGCCTCCAAAAATGTGCAGACCTATTGGAGTTTAAGAGCAACCACTGTAAAAAAGGCACAAAACCGGCCGCGCGCGGTGGCTCAAGCCTGTAATCCCAGCACTTTGGGAGGCCGAGACGGGCGGATCACGAGGTCAGGAGTTCGAGACCATCCTGGCTAACACGGTGAAACCCCGTCTCTACTAAAAAATACAAAAAACTAGCCGGGCGAGGTGGCGGGCGCCTGTAGTCCCGGCTACTCGGGAGGCTGAGGCAGGAGAATGGCGTAAAAACCCGGGAGGCAGAGCTTGCAGTGAGCTGAGATCCGGCCACTGCACTCCAGCCTGGGCGACACAGCGAGACTCCGTCTCAAAAAAAAAAAAAAAAAAAGGCACAAAACCCTGTGCAGATCCATCTTCTCATTTTCCCCTTGAAAACCTACTACAATGGGAAGAATGGAAGTACAAAACACTGAGATGACTCTGCTTCAATACTCATTGACAAAATGCTGCCTAAGACCAAGGCTTAATCAGCACAATCAAGAATGCTTCTATCTCCTACCCACAGCAAGATAGCAAGCATTAAGGAGCAGTGGTCTTACTCAAGGTAGAGGAATAAGAGCTTGTTGGAAAACACTCTAAGACATAGGACAAAGGAAAGACCTAAAGGTGAAGGTGGAGCAGATATTGAAACAAACCCTTTAGGAAACAAGCTCCTACCCTAAATACAAGGTAATACTACAAAAATTTGAAGCCCATGGTGCACTAATAACTCTCCACACTACAGCGCTAGAAGAAGGAAAGGCATGCCCAGTTCTAGGCATAAAATTTATTTACTCTTGTCTCTATCATCCCACACAGTATGTTCAGTTCACAACAACAACAACATCCACAAGATTGCAAGGCATACAAAAAAATAAGAAAAAGGATTCATGGACTGGAGACAAAGCAATCAACAGAAACAGACTCAGATATAACAGTATTGTTTGAAATATCTAACGGTAGGTTTAAAATTTCTATGATTAATGTGTTAAAGATTCTAGTGGAAAATGTAGAGAGCATGAAGATTTAGGGGAGTAATTTTAGCAGGAAGAAGGAAACCATAAGAAATAATCAAATGGAAATGCTAAAATTAAAACGAACAAACAAATAAACATGGGAAAGGAGATGAGAAGTGCCTTCAAATGGTTCCTTGTTGGACTTAACATAGCAGAAAAAAGAATCAGTGAACTTGAAGAAAATTCAATTGAAATGTCCCAAACTGAAGAGCAAAGAGGAGGGAAAAAATAAACAACAAAACATAGCATCCAAAACATGCAGGCATTATCAAAGAGTCCAACATATGTGTAACAGGAATTGCAAAAGGAGAAGAGAAAGAAAATAAATCAGTAGAAATATTTGAAGAAATAAATGGCTGAGAATTTCCCAAAATTAATGTCAGACACTAAATCACAAAGAAACTCAGAGCATACCAAGCATGATAGATTAAAACAAAACAAACAAACAGAAAACCAATATCATATACAAACTACTAAAGCCAAAAACAGAGACAGTCTTGATGACAACCAGAGAAAAAGGGCACATTACATACAGAGGAAAAGAAATAATAATTACAGAAGAATTATATAAAACAAATTATATAAACCATAAGATGATGAAGTAATATCTCTAAAATCCTCATAGAAAAAAAACCTGTCAATCTAGGATTATAAAATCACCAAAAACATTTATAAAAATTAAGGAAAAATAAATACTTTTGTAGACAAAAATAAACAGAAACATTTCATTGCCAGCAGACTTTCACTATACAAAATATTTTTAAAAGTTCTTAAAGCATAAGGAATATTTTCCAAGACAAAAACTTAGACCTACACAAATTAACAAAGAAAACAGATAATGGAATAACGGAAGTCACATATAAAATTAATTTTTTTATATTTGCATTTGCTTTAAAATACAAATGTGCTAAAGGAGAGTATCAGTGTATTATATGTTATTACATATGTAAAATCAAAATGTATGACAATAATAGCACAACGATAAGGATGAATTTGAAATAATCTGTTGTAAGGTTTTACACTATAGACAAAGTTGCATATTATTTTAAAATAGGCATTAACTTATTAATAATATATATTATATTTTAAAATCTAGTGTAATCAACAGAATAGATTTAAAGGGGTCATATAAATATAAAGCCAATAGTGGAGATAAAATAAAACTATAAAAAATACTTAATTCATACAAAAGGAGGCAGAGAAGAGGTACAAAGAAACAACAAAAAGCAATTCGTAAGGTCACAGATTTGCCACATTTAAATGAGTAATAATATTGTGTAAATTATATAATCACACTATAAGACTGAGATTGTCAAACAGATAAAAAAAGCAAAACCCAACTCTATGCTGTTTACAAAAAAGCACACCTTAAGTATAAAGACATAAATATATTAAAAGGAAAAGGAAGAAAAAATATATAGCATGAAAACTTAATGAAATATATATATTGTATTATATATACATATATGGCACAATGAAACACAATGAAAGAAAACTGGGAGGATCCACAATGGCTAATTAGAAACAACTGTGGTCTGTGGCACTCAGGAAGAGGAATGAAAAGGGGCAAGTGAATTCAGCACCTTCCACGGAAATATCTAGGTTCTCGCATTGGAACTGATTAACCAAACAACTCAACCCATGGAGAAGGAAGAAAAGTGAGGGGGGTGCAGGAGATGGCCTACTGGGGAGTGGCACAGAGCCAAAGTAGCCTCACCCCCAAAGCCAAGGGAAGCAGTGAGTGATTGAAACCACACTTCTCTCAAAGATCTTTGCAATCTGTGGATCAGGAGATCCCCCTGTGAGCCCACACCACCAGGGCCTTGGGTCTGACACACAGAGCTGTGTGGAGTCTCAGCAGAGCAGCAGCTCAGGCACCCACAGAAACTCAGGAGTTTTACATACTCTGGCCCCAGGATCCCTGCAAGGCAGGAAACACATCTGTCCATATCCCTAGGAAAGGGGTTGAATCCAGAGAGCCAAGCAGCATCATTCTGTGGGCCCCACTTCTAATTCACCTCACAAGTTAAAAGCCACTGGCTTCGAATTCCAGCCGGACAATGACGACAGGCTGGAATCTGCCTGAGGCAGGGTTTAAGTTCCCAGAGCAGTGGGTCAGGAAGGGGGCCACAGTCTCTTCAGTTCAGTAGACTCAGTTATTCCAGCCTGCCGGCTTTGGCAAATACAAATGATCCTGATGAGAAACAGTCCCCCACAACAGCACAGCTGCCTTGCTGGATTTTGGCAAGACTGCTTCTTTAAGTGGGATCTGGATCCATTCCTCCTCACTGAGTGGGCCTTGATATGGGGGCTTCAGCCACTCCCGCTATGGTTCTATGGCTAGGACTCTAATTAGAGCCCTAGCCTGGGATGGAGCTCCCAGGGGGAGGGGCAGCTGTCACCTCTGCAGTTGGGTTGACTCAGCCATTCTAGCCTGCCAGCTTTGGAGAATACAGAGGATCTGCATGAGGAAAGGTCCCTCCCAACATAGCACACCTGCTCTACCAAAATTAGCCAGACTGCTTCTTTAAGCAGGTCCCTCAATCCATTCCTCCTGACTTAGTAAGACCTCCCAATAGGGGTCCCCAGCCTCCTCCTACAGGTGTGTTCAGACTGGCAACAGGTCAGCAGACCCTGGGAGAAAGCTTCCAGAAGAAGCTGCTGGCTGCTATCTTTGCTGTTTCACAGCCTTCACTGGTGATACCTCTAGGTACAGGAGAAAAAACAAGGCAACTGGGTCTGGAGTAAACGTCCAGCAAACTGCAGCAGCACTGTGGTAGAGTTGGCCTGACTGTTACAAGAAAAGCAAACAAACAGAAAACAAGAACAATAACCACATCAACAAATAAGGACCCCAGAAAACCTCATTCAAAGGTCAGCAACCTCAAAGATCAAAGCTAGATAAGCCCACAAAGATAATAATCAATGCAAAAATGCTGGAAACTCAGAAAGCCAGAGTGTGTCTCCTCCAGATGACCAGGACACCCCTCCAGCAAGGGCACAGAACTGGGCTGAGGCTGAGGTGGCTGAATTGACAGACGTAGGTTTCAGAAGGTGGGTAATAACGAAATTCACTGAGCTAAAAGAGCATGTTGTAACTCAATACAAAGAAGCTAAGAATCATGATAAAACGATCCAGGAGCTGATAGACAGAATAGCCAGTTTAGAGAGAAACATAACAGACTTGATGGAACTAAAATACCCAACACAAGAGCTCTACAATGCAATCATAAGTATAGATAGCAGAATAGACCAAGTGGAGGAAAGAATCTCAGAACTTGAAGACTGACTTTCTGAAACAAGATAGCCAGACAAGAATAGAGAAAAAAGAATAAAGAGGAATGGACAAAACCTCTGAGAAATATGGGATTGTGTAGAGACCAAACCTATGACTAACTGGGGTACCTCAAAGACATGGGGAGAATGGAACCAAGCTGGAAAACATACTTTAGGATATCATCCAGGAGAACCTTCCCAATCTAGCGAGACAGGTCAACATTCAAATTCAGGACATGCAGAGAACCCCAGGAAGATACTGCATGAGAAAACCCACCCCAAGATACATAATCATCAGATTCTCCAAGGTCAAAATAAAAGTAAAAATGTTAAGGGTGGTGAGAGAGAAAGGCCAGGTCACCTACAAAGAAAATCTCATCGGACTAACAGCAGGCCCCTCAGTGGAAACCCAGAAGAGATTGGGGGCCAATATTCAACATTCTAAAAAGAATTTCCAACCCAGAATTTTATATCCGGCCAAACCAAGTTTCATAAGCAAAGAAGAAATAAGATAATTTTCAGATAAGCAAATGTTTAGGGAAGTCATCATCACCAGGCCTGCCTTGCAAGAACTCTTGAAGGGAGCACTAAATATGGAAAGGAAAAACCATTACCAGTCACTACAAAAACACCTTGAAGTACAGAGACCAGTGACACTATGAAGCCACTACATAAACAAATCTGGAAAATGACCAGCTAGTATCATGATGACAGGATCAAATTCACACATAACAATACTAGCCTTAAATATAAATGGGCTAAGTGCCCCAATTAAAAGATGCAGAATGGCAAGCTGGATAAAGAGCCAAGACTCATTAGTATACTCTCTTCAAGTGACTCATCTCAAGTGCAAAGACAGACATAGGCTCAAAATAAAGGATGGAAGAAAATTACCGAGCAAATGGAAAACAGAAAAAATTAGGGGTTGCAATCCTAGTTTCTGACAAAACAGATTCTAAACCAACAAAAATCAAAAAAGACAAAGAAGGGCATTACATAATGGTAAAGGGTTGAATTCAACAAGAAGACTTAACTATCCTAACTGTATATTCACCCAGTATAGTAGCAAATGTTTCATAAAGCAAGTTCTCAGAGACCTACAAAGAGACTTAGACTCTCTCACAATAATAGTGGGAGATTTTAACACCCAACTAACAATATTAGACAGATCATCAAGACAGAAAACTGGCAAAGATATTCAGGACCTGAATTCAGCTCTGAATCAAGTAGACCTAATAGATATCTAGAGAACTCTCCACCCCCAAACAATAGAATATACATTCCTCTTGCCATCACATGGCACTTACTCTAAAATTGATCACACAATTGGAAGTAAATCACTCCTTAGCAAATGCAGAAGAACTGAAATCATGAGAAATAGTCTCTCAGACCATGGCACAATCAAATTAGAACTCAAGATTAAGAAATTCCCTCAAAACCACACAACTGAAAATTCAACAACCTTCTCCTGAATGACTCATGGATAAATAATTACATTAAGATAGAAATCAAGAAGTTCTTTGAAACTAAGGAGAACAAGAAGAAAGCATACCAGACTCTCTAAGATGGAGCTAAAGCACTGTTAAAAGGGAAAGTTATAGCACTAAATGCCCACATCAAAGAGCTAGAAAAAGCTCAAATTAACAAACTAATATCTCAACTAGAAGAACTATAGAACCAAGAGCAAACAAACCCCAAAGCTAGCAGAAGACAAGGAATAAGATTGGAGCTGAACTGACAGAGATAGAGACATGAAAAACCCTTCATAAAATCAACAAATCCAGGAGGCGTTGTTTTTTTTTTTTTTTTTTTTTTTTTGAAAACATTAATGAAATAGATAGACTGCTAGCTAGACTAATAAAGAAGAAAAGAGGGAAGACTCAAACACAATCAAAAGTGATAAGGGGAATAGCACCACTGACCCCACAGAAATACAAACAACCATCAGTGAACACTGCAAACACCTCCATGCACATAAACTAGAAAATCTAGAAGAAATGGATAAATTTCTGGACATATACATTATCCCAAGACTGAACCAGGATGAAATTGAATCCCTGAGTAGAAATAACAAGTTCTGAAACTGAGGAAATAATAAATAACCTACCAACCAAAAACAAACAAAGAAAGCCCAGGGCCATATGAAATCACAGCTGAATTCTACCAGAGGTACAAAGAAGACCTGGTACCATTTCTACTAAAACTATTCCAAAAAATTGAAAAGGAGAGACTCCTCCATAACTAATTCTATGAGGCCAGCATCATCCTGACATCAAAACCTGGCAGAGAGACAATGAAAAAGAAAACTGCAGGCCAATATCCTTCATGAACATCAAAGTAAAAATCCTCAATAAAATACTGGTAAACTGAATCCAGTAGCACATCAAAAGGCTTATCTGCCACAATCAAGTTTGCTTCATCCCCAGGATGTAAGGTTGGTTAAACACATGCAAATCAATAAATATGATTCATCGCATAAACAGAACTAAAGACAGAAGCCACATGATCATCTCAATAGACGAAGAAAAGGCCTTTGATAAAATTCAACATCCCTTTATATTAAAAACTCTCAATAAACTAGGTATTCATGGAACATATCTCAAAATAATAAGAGATATTTATGACAAACCCACAGGCAATATCATATTAAATGGGCAAAAGCTGGAAGCATTTTGCCTGTTTTCTCTTTGAAAACAGGCACAAGACAAGGATGCCCCCTCTCACCACTCCTGTTCAACATAGTATTGGAAGTTCTGGCCAGGGCAATCAGGGAAGAGAAATAAAGTTTATTTAAACAGGAAGAGAAGAAGTCAAATTGTCTGTAGATGACATGATTTTATATTTACAAAACCCCATCATCTCAGCCCAAAAACTCCCTGAACTGATAATCAACTTCAGCAAAATCTCAGGATACAAAATGTGCAAAAATAACAAGCATTCCTATACATCAACAATAGGCAAGCAGAAAGCCAAATCATGAATGAACTCCCATTGACAACTGCTACAAAGAGAATAAAATACCTAAGAATAAAGCTAACAAGGAATGTGAAGGACCTCTTCAAGGAGAACTACAAACCACTGCTCAAGGAAATCAGAGAGGACACAAATAAATGGAAAAACATTTCATGCTCATGGATAGGAAGAATCAATATCATGAAAATGGCCATATTGCCCAAAGTAATTTATCGATTCAATGTTATTTCCATCAAACAACCAGTGACACTTTTCACAGAAATATTAAAAAAAACTACTTTAAATTTCATATGGAATCAAAGATAACCCCGTGTAGCCAAGATAATCCGAAGCATAAAGAATAAAGCTGGAGGCATCATGCTATCTGACTTCAAACTGCACTACAAGGCTACAGTAACAAAAACAGCATGATAGTGGCACCAAAACAGACATGTATACCAATGGAGCAGAACAGAGACCTCAGAAATAACACCACACATCTACAACCATCTGATTTTGACAAACCTGACAAAAACAAACAATGCGGAAGGATCTCCTATTCAGTAAATGGTGCTGGGAAAACTGGCTAGGCATATGCAGAAAACTGAAACTGGAACCCTGTCTTACACATTATACAAAAATTAATTCAGGATGGATTAAAGACTTAAATGTAAAACCCCAAACCATAAAACTCTAAAGAAAACCTAGGCAATACCACTCAGGACATTCAGGACATGGGGCAAAGACTTCATGACAAAAACTCCAAAGCAACTGAAACAAAAGCCAAAATTGACAAATGGGATCTAATTAAACTAAAGAGCTCTGTTTTAAACAAAGATTTTTAAAATTACCAGCTACATATTTACCTACCATAAAAGCTATAGCATAGTTGAAGTCATCCATGGATTATCTATTTTATAATCTGTATCAAAACAGACATAATATTTCAAATTTTATATATATATATAAAATATTCAAATTATATATACAAAATCTTCAAATTATATGTATGTAAGTATATATTTTGAAATCTTATGTCTGTTGTAATACAGATTATTTTATATATATATACATTCTAAAATGAATTATAAATAATCATCTATTAGATGACCAAGTGGTTTGATCATACTTCAATAAGAAGTAATTAAGTCAAAATAACAAGCTTGATGTACATATAAACTGTGTGAGATAAAAGATCAATTTTAGTGATCTACACATACACCTTGTTAGCCTTCCATTTTGGCTAAAATTAATATTAGTACCACTTTTAGAAATTTCTTCTTCATTATATGCCAATTTCAATTGGGCTATGAATTCTTATTGTGGAGTGTAACAGAAGTAAAAGAGAACACGTGGTAAAAGAAAATAGAGCCAGGTACTAGAGATTAGGTTTTGTTTTTTTGTTTTTTTTTTTTTTTTGAGACAGAGTCTCGCTCTGTCGCCCAGGCTGGAGTGCAGTGGCCGGATCTCAGCTCACTGCAAGCTCCGCCTCCCGGGTTCACGCCATTCCCCTGCCTCAGCCTCCCGAGTAGCTGGGACTACAGGCGCCCGCCACCTCGCCCGGCTAGTTTTTTGTAGTTTTAGTAGAGACGGGGTTTCACTGTGTTCACCAGGATGGTCTCGATCTCCTGACCTCGTGATCCACCCGTCTCGGCCTCCCAAAGTGCTGGGATTACAGGCTTGAGCCACCGCGCCCGGCTGAGATTAGGTTTTTACCAACTCTTAGAGCTGCCTAGTTCCTTTGGACCAGAAGGGATAAAGAGGCACTAAAGACAATTTTCAACTACTCAATTGTTTTGATTAATGAAATTACAACTTTATTATTATTATTGTCATTCTTGTTTCAATCTTGAACTTTGTTGTTATCAATATAAACCAGTAAATATATCATGTCTTTAATGAAATGCTCTATATGAAATTTCAGTCTTGTTATTTTAAAGGCCCATTAGGTTTTATCTCTCAATACTTTTTCAATTTACAATGTTTGAAATGGCTTTTAGACATGAAGTCCTTGCCCATGCCTATGTCCTGAATGGTATTACCTAGGTTTTCTTCTAGGGTTTTTATGGTATTAGGTCTAACATTTAAGTCTCTAATCCATCTTGAATTAATTTTTTTTTTTTTTTTTTTGAGACGGAGTCTCGCTCTGTCGCCCAGGCTGGAGTGCAGTGGCACGATCTCGGCTCACTGCAAGCTCCGCCTCCCGGGTTCACGCCATTCTCCTGCCTCAGCCTCCCGAGTAGCTGGGACTACAGGCGCCCACAACCGCGCCCGGCTAATTTTTTGTATTTTTAGTAGAGACGGGGTTTCACCGTGGTCTCGATCTCCTGACCTTGTGATCCGCCCGCCTCAGCCTCCCAAAGTGCTGGGATTACAGGCGTGAGCCACCGCGCCTGGCCTTGAATTAATTTTCATATAAGGAGTAAGGAAAGGATCCAGTTTCAGCTTTCTACTTATGGCTAACCAATTTTCCCAGCACCATTTATTAAATAGGGAATCCTTTCCCCATTTCTTGTTTTTCTCAGGTTTGTCAAAGATCAGATGGCTGTAGATGTGTGGTATTATTTCTGAGGACTCTGTTCTGTTCCATTGGTCTATATCTCTGTTTTGGTACCAGTGCCATGCTGTTTTAGTTACTATAGCCTTGTAGTATAGTTTGAAGTCAGGTAGTGTGATGCCTCCAGCTTTGCTCTTTTGACTTAGGATTGTCTCGGCAATGCGGGCTCTTTTTTGGTTTCATATGAACTTTAAAGCAGTTTTTTCCAATTCTGTGAAGAAACTCATTGGTAGCTTGATGGGGATAGCATTGAATCTATACCTTGGGCAGTATGGCCATTTTCACAATATTGATTCTTCCTATCCATGAGCATGGTATATTCTTCCATTTGTTTGTGTCCTCTTTGATTTCACTGAGCAGTGGTTTGTAGTTCTCCTTAAAGAGGTCCTTTATATCCCTTGTAAGTTGGATTCCTAGGTATTTTATTCTCTTGGAAGCAATTGTGAATGGAAGTTCATTCATGATTTGGCTCTCTGTTTGTCTGTTACTGGTGTATAAGAATGCTTGTGATTTTTGCACATTAATTGTGTATCCTGAGACTTTGCTGAAGTTGCTTATCAGCTTAAGGAGATTTTGGGCTGAGACAATGGGATTTTCTCAATATACAATCATGTCATCTGCAAACAGAGACACTTTGACTTCTTCTTTTCCTAACTGAATACCCTTGATTTCTTTCTCTTGCCTGATTGCCCTAGCCAGAACTTCCAACACTATGTTGAATAGGAGTGGTGAGAGAGGGCATCCCTGTCTTGTGCCAGTTTTCAAAGGGAATTTTTCCAGTTTTTGCCCATTCAGTATGATATTGGCTGTGGGTTTGTCATAAATAGCTCTTATTATTTTGAGGTACGTTCCATCAATACCGAATTTATTGAGCGTTTTTAGCATGAAAGGCTGTTGAATTTTGTCAAAGGCCTTTTCTGCATCTATTGAGATAATCATGTGGTTTTTGTCTTTGGTTCTGTTCATATGCTGGATTGCATTTATTGATTTGCATATGTTGAACCAGCCTTGCATCCCAGGGATGAAGCCCACTTGATCATGGTGGATAAGCTTTTTGATGTGCTGCTGAATCCGGTTTGCCAGTATTTTATTGAGGATTTTTGCATCAATGTTCATCAGGGATATTGGTCTAAAATTCTCTTTTTTTGTTGTGTCTCTGCCAGGCTTTGGTATCAGGATGATGTTGGCCTCATCAAATGAGTTAGGGAGGATTCTGTCTTTTCCTATTGATTGGAATAGTTTCAGAAGGAATGGTACCAGCTCCTCCTTGTACCTCTGGTAGAATTCAGCTGTGAATCCATCTGGTTCTGGACTTTTTTTGGTTGGTAGGCTATTAATTATTGCCTCAATTTCAGAGCCTGCTATTGGTCTATTCAGGAATTCAGCTTCTTCCTGGTTTAGTCTTGGGAGAGTGTAAGTGTCCAGGAAATTATCCATTTCTTCTAGATTTTCTAGTTTATTTGCATAGAGGTGTTTATAGTATTCTCTGATGGTAGTTTGTATTTACCAAAAGCAACGGCAACAAAAGACAAAATTGACAAATGGGATCTAATTAAACTGAAGAGCTTCTGCACAGCAAAAGAAACTATCATCAGAGTGAAAAGGCAACCTACAGAATGATAGAAAATTTTTGCAATCTACTCATCTGACAAAGGGCTAATATCCAGAACCTACAAAGAACTCAAACAAATTTACAAGAAAAAAACAAACAACCCCATCAAAAAGTGGGCAAAGGATATGAACGGACATTTCTCAAAAGAAGACATTCATACAGCCAACAGACACATGAAAAAATGCTCATCATCACTGGCCATCAGAGAAATGCAAATCAAAACCACAATGAGATACCATCTCACACCAGTTAGAATGGCAATCATTAAAAAGTCAGGAAACAACAGGTGCTGGAGAGGATGTGGAGAAATAGGAACACTTTTACACTGTTGGTGGGACTGTAAACTAGTTCAACCATTATGGAAAACAGTATGGAGATTCCTCAGGGATCTAGAACTAGAAGTACCATATGACCCAGCCATCCCATTACTGGGGATATACCCAAAGGATTATAAATCATGCTGTTATAAAGACACATGCACACGTATGTTTATTGCAGCACTATTTACAATAGCAAAGACTTGGAATCAACCCAAATGTCCATCAGTGACAGACTGGATTAAGAAAATGTGGCACATATACACCATGGAATACTATGCAGCCATCAAAAAGGATGAGTTTGTGTCCTTTGTAGGGACATGGATGCAGCTGGAAACCATCATTCTTAGCAAACTATCGCAAGAACAGAAAACCAAACACCACATGTTCTCACTCATAGATGGGAACTGAACAATGAGATCACTTGGACTCGGGAAGGGGAACATCACACACCGGGGCCTATCATGGGGAGGGGGGAGGAGGGAGGGATTGCATTGGGAGTTATACCTGATGTAAATGACGAGTTGATGGGTGCTGACGAGTTGATGGGTGCAGCACACCAACATGGCACAAGTATATATATGTAACAAACCTGCACGTTATGCACATGTACCCTAGAACTTAAAGATTAAAAAAAAAAAAAAAAAAAAAAAAAGAAATGGCTTTTATTCCCTCCTGGTTACAGATTTTTTGAAATTGTTCTTGTTATCCAATTTTACATGTTGAAACAATATCTAGAAAATTGATATAGTTTGGTTGTGTGTCCCCATCCAAATCTCATGTTGAATTAAAATCCCCAATGTTGGAGGTGGGGCCAGGTAGGAGGTGATTGGCTCATGAGGGCAAATTTTACACAAATGCTTTAGTACCATGCCCTTGGTGCCATCTTCACGATAGTGGGTGACTTCTCAGGAGATCTGGTCATTTAAAAGTGTCTTGCACCTCCCTCTCCCTCTGTCTTCCTCCTGCTTTCACCATGTGATGTGCCTGTTTCCCCTTCCCCTTCTGCCATGATTATAAATTTCCTGAGGCCTTCCTAGAAGCAGATACCACTATGTTTCCTGTACCACCTGGAAAACCATGGGCCAGTTAAACCTTTTTCTTAATAAATTACCCAGTCTCATGTATTTCTTTATAGCAATGGAAGAATTAACTGATTCAGAAAATTGGTAACAGGACTGGCGTATTGCTATAAAGATACCTGGAATATAGAAGCAGCTTTGGAATTGGGTAACAGGCACAGATTGGAAGAGTGTAGTGGGCTCAGAAGACAGGAAGATAAGGGAAAGTTTCAAACTTCTCAGAAACTGGTTAAATGATTGTGACCAAAATGCTGATAGTGACATACTGTGAAGTCTAGGCTGACAAGGTCTCAGATGGAAATCAAGAACTTACTGGTAACTGGAACAAAGGTCACACATGTTATGCCTTATCAAAAAACTTGGCTGGATTGTGTCCCTGTCCTAGGGATATGTGAAAGTTTGAGATTGAGAGTGATGATTTAGGGTATCTGGTGGAAGAAATTTCTAAGCAGCAAAGTGTTCAAGTTGTGGCATAGCTGCTTCTAACAACCTATGCTCAGATGCAGGAGCTAAGAAATAAGTTGGATCTTATATTTAAAAGGGAAGTAGACTGTAAAAACTTGAAAAATGTACAGCCTAGCCATGTGACAAAAAAGAAAGACTGTTTTTGGGAAAGGAATTATAGCAAGGTGTGGAGATACCACTTATTAGAGAGTTATTTGCATAACAAAGAAGAAGCCAAGAGCTGATAGGCCAGACAATGGGAAAAAAGCTTGAAGGTATTTCAGAGATCTAAGAGGCAGCTCCTGCCATTGCAGGCTCAGAGGCCTGGAAGGACAGAATGACTTCTTGGACCATGCTCAGAGCCCCGCTGCCCTGTGCAGCTGTGGGACACTGTTTCTGGTATCCCAGCTACTCCAGCCATTGCTCAAAGGGGCCCCCCAGGTATAGATGATGGGTTGCAAGTTGTAAGCCTTGGTGGCTTCCACATGGTGTTAAGTCTGTGGGTGCACAGAATGCAAGAGTTGCGGCTTGGGAGCCTCTGCCTATATTTCAGAGGACATACGAAAAAGCCTGGATGTCCAGGCAAAAAGAAGCAAGCTGCAGGGAGAACCCCTACTAGGGCACTACAGAGGGAAAATGTGTAGCCCCTACACAGAGTCCTCACTGGCACACTGCCTACTGGAGCTGTGAGAAAGGAGCCATCATCCTCTAGACATCAGAATGGTAGATCCACCAACAGTTTTTATGCTGCATCTGGAAAAGCCACAAGCGCTCAATGCCAGTCTGTGAGAGCAGATGTCAAGACTGAAAATTTCAAAGCCACAGGGGCAGAGTTGCCCACCATCTTGGGAGCCCACCTCTTGCACCATATTACTCTGGATGTGGGACATGGAGTCAAAGGAGATTATTTTGGAGTTTTAAGATTTAATGACTGCTCTTCTGGGTTTCACACATGCATGGAGTCTTTAGCTCCTTGTTCTTTTGGCTGATTTCCCTCTTTTGCAATGAGAATGTTTATAAATTCCTATAACTCCATTGTATCTTGGCAGTAACTAACTTGTTTTATTTATTTTATAAACTCACAAGTGGCAGAAACTTGCCTTGTCTTAGATGAGGATTTGGACTTTAAACTTTTGAGTAAATGCTGGAATGAGTTAAGACTTTGGGGGTACCATTGGGAAGGGATGATTATATTTTGAAATGCGAGGACATAAGATTTGGGAGGGGCCAGGGGCAAAATGATATAGTTTGGATATGTGTCCCTGCTCAAATTTCATGTTGAATTGTAATCCCCAAGTTTGAAGGTGGGGCCTGGTAGGGGGTGATTGAATCATGAGAGCAGATTTCTCATGAGTGGCTTAGTACCATCCACTTGATGATGTCCTTGCAATAGTGAGTGCCTTCTTATGAGATCTGGTTGTTAAAAAGTGTGTAATACCTCCTTGCCCTCTGTCTTCCTCTTGCTTTCATCATGTGACATGTCTGCTTCCCCTTCACTTTTCACCATGATTGTAAGCTTCCTAAGGCCTCCCCAGAAGCGAATGTCACTCTGTTTTCTGTAAGGCCCGCAGAACCATGAGCCAGTTAAACCTCTTTCTGTATAAATTACCCAATCTCAAATATTTCTTTACAGCAATGCAAGGACAGAGTAATGCAAAAACATAACAGTAATTATATTGCAAATAAAATGCTTTATTTGCCCATATAGAAATAGTTGCAGGCAATGGAAATGTAGGCTGAACTTAAACCTGTGTGATTATACCTTATAAGAATATAACAGCATTCTCTTATTTTAAAAAAAGTTTTAATAGTTAACAGAAATGAGAAAATTAAATCAGAATATCTGTATATCTTTATAATTTTTCATGTCCCAGTTTATAATTTAATTTTTAAAACAATACAATAAAATGTTTTTTTTGTTTTAAATTAAACCTATATAATTCTTTTCTATTTCAAGTTCTTATTCCAGAATGATAACAAATAAGTAAAACCATGGGAAAATATATTAGGGCACACACATTTGGAAATAATTTTGTGAAACAGCTTATGTATATGCTTATAAGTAAAACAATCTTTAATATAAAATATTTTTAATTGAATGTCAATGCAGAGAGCTTGGCATATTTTAATGTTACTCCTACATAAATAGCAGCTAAGACATTATACTTAGCTTACTTCCTGAAAAATTAATTCTACTCATAATCAGTGATTTAAATTGTCCAGAGCCCTAAAATGCAGCCTATCATCATGTGATCACACATATAAACTTAAGAGTATATACTCTCCTTACCATGGATCTCTCTCAAATTTCTCTGGCTGGAATCCATTCTTTTTGTATTCTGATTTGCTCAAATTTCTGCTAGTGTACATGTTATGTGCTGAATTGTGTCCTCACCACCCAAATTCTTATGCTGAAGTCCTAACTCTCAGGATTACATCATGTGGCAGTATATGGAGATGAGGCCTTTAAAGAGGTAATAAAGAGCAGAATATAACACAGGCTTGCACAGAGGAAGGAAGATGTGAAGATGCCAGACGAAGACAGTCATATACAAGCTACAGAGAGAGGCCTTAGAAGAAACAAATGCTGCTGACGTCTTAATCTCAGACTGTAACCTCCAGAATTGTGAGAAAATAAATTTCTGTGTTTAAAGCCACACAGACTGTGATACTTTGTTATAGCAGCCTTTGTAAACTAACACAGTACATAGCATACTGTCTTGAGCTAGACATAGTTGGACTTGAGAAATTACGGATACTGGAGGTATTGGAGGCCAGAGGTCACTTCTTCCTCTTGTCCCACCTCTTCCTCTTTCTTTTTGTCTAGCCCATCCTCCTCTTCCTTTTCTTCTTGGTATCTCACAGTTCCTCTTTCACTCTCAATAAACTTTAATAAACAAAAATAATAGTGAATGAAAATGTTTAAATAAGAAGTCTGATATTTAAAGAAAGCAGAATGGAAGAGTAATGGACATACTTTAAGAAAAGTGAAAGTAAACGTTCAGTGAAAGCTAATTTTTTAAGGAATAAATTTTAAAATAGAAAATTGGAATGACATTTCTCTCTATTTTGAACAAAGTTCTTCACTTCAACTTCTACTAAACTGAAGCATGCTACTGAATAGACTGTATATCTTGTTGCCTGGAAATCCTCAGGTTCCTTTTCCTCTCTCATTTCTCAGGTCTCTGTTACAAGTTGACAAATAAAAAGTTCACAACTCCTGAAACTCTAAACATGATATTAACTTGCAACATGCTTTATGATTTTGTCTTTTTTGAAGAATAATTTAAGTAGAGTCTCACAAAATCCAAAGCACATTTTTTATCCAATATCTTCACCACATGATCAAACTAGGATATTAACAGAGTAGTTCACACCGGGGCTGCAGCATTCAACATGATTTAAATCAAACCCAAAGCCTGTCCTGTAAATAAAATGATTGGTTTCAAGCCAAGTTGATAATGAAAGAAATTATATAATTAATGACCATTATGTTTTCTTATCTGATAGACAGGTGCACCTTTAATGGTGTTGAATGAAACATTATGGCTAGATTCCAAGACTGTAAAGCCACAGGTGGATTCCTATTATATAAGATTCTTGTTCATAGATTTCAGTGTTACCATGCATGTCATGAGCTTAATAATGGCATTATTTCATCTGTAAACCCAGTAATTATATATAATAAGATATATCAGAATGTTACAAGATCTAACAATGACACAAATATTAAAAGTAGAAGTTTCTTATTTAAGTATAGAAAACACTTAGCAATTTATAATGTAGATATATCAAATTAGTTAAAATTTTTTTAAATGCTATTTTTTATTTTTTCACCTTATTTTCAAAGATAATTCTATAAGGGTGGTCTTTTCATTATAATACCATTTTATAAAGTTTGAATGATTTATCATACATTTGTATAAACTATACTATATTAAAAATCATACATTAAGAAAAATAAATTATTGGCCTGTGTCATAGTTTGGAATATATTTAAAGTACAAGTAATAATTTCAAATGAAACCTTTATTTTCCCAAGCTTCACTTTAATAATTGCTAAGATTTATAATTCACTTACCACGTATCAGGTACTATGATAAGTACTGTGATGGTTAAAACTGTCAACTTGACTGGACTGAAGGATGCAAAGTATTGTTCTTGGGTGTGTCTGTGAGGTGTTGCCAAAGGAGATTAACATTTGAGTCAGTGGACTGGGAGAGGCAGACCCACCTTCAATCTGCGTAGGCACCATCTAATCAGCTGCCAGTGTGGCTGGAATAAAGCAGGCAGAAGAAGATGGAGAGAGTAGACTCACTGAGTCTTCCAGCCTTCATCCTTCTCCCGTGCTGGATGCTTCCTGCCCTTAAACATCAGACTCTCAGTTCTTCGGCTTTAGGACTCTTGGACTTAACATTAGTGGTTTGCCAGTGGCTCTTGGCACTTTGGCCACAGACTGAAGGCTGCACTGTCAGCTTCCTTAGTTTTGAGGTTTTGGGACTTGGAATGACAAATTACTGGCTTCCTTGCTCCTCAACTTGCAGACGGCCTATTGTGGGACTTCATCTTGTGATATGTGAGTCAATTCTCCTTAATAAACTCCTTTTGTATATACATATATCCTATGAGTTCTGTCCCTCTAGAAAACCCAGACTAATACAAGTATTTTCTTTTTTAATCCTCATAACAGTCCTATAAGATGATTTTTTAAAATTCTTATGTTATACACAGGAAACCAAGACAAAAATAAGTCAAGGAGCTGGAACAGCTATTAGGTGGTATAATGTTCAAATCCAGGCTGTCGATTTCAAAGCTTTATGCCTAATACTCAGTACTGCCTCCCAGATATCAAACAGCACGCAGCATTACCATTCATGATTCTCAAATGCTTCAATAAAAGTTTAAAAACATATAAGTGAATATTCTCTTTCTCTTTAATGATGCATACAGTAGATCTCAGGATATGCTGATATACTAGAAATGCTGCCTATATGATAGTGAAGGTGAAATAGATAAAGAGAAAAACACCTATCACACTGTACAGAGAAAAAACGATGCTCAGAGAGTAGTTAAATAGAGAGCATTATGGTATTCATACTGTTGTATTATGTGTGGACAGACGATTACTTTTAATATCGAACTCTAAACTTTTTGCCAAGAAAATATAAACCCTGTCGATTGTCACGGTGTGGCAAATAATCCACAGGCTGAACATGTGGGTAAATGATCAGAACAAATAATCTTTATGTCAGGGCAAAGCCAGTCCCAGACCTATAAGCAAATAGTGGCAGAATTTTAGAGATAATATTGATGAGGAGAAATCTCCTTAGAGAAACAATAAATAAAGACTAGACTTTATGAATGTGAGTGAGTTCCTAAACAATAGTGGAGATAGTCATCTAACTAAAAAGGTGATATTCCGGTGTAAATGGAGAAGTGAAAAAGAATACCATGATACATTATATCAATTCAATAAAAATGTTTTTAACTAGTATTATGTGTCAAAAACATAAAAATAGCATGTTCTCATGATGTTTGCAATCTAGTAGGGAACATAGAAGTTTATCTAGGAAAGTGATAAGAATTAAGCTAGAGAAATCTGCAAGGACTAAGTCATGTTTGATTATTTAAGCCACTTTAAGAGATTAGGAATTTTTGTATTACCCTAAACACATGAGAAATTATTTCAGGGTTTAAGCAAGCGAATGGTAAGTTAATATTTCCATTCTCAATAGATAACTATGAAATGTGAATTAAAGCTGAAGAATAAGAGTAAGAGGACTAATTAGAGGAATATTTATGCAATCTGTCTACAACTTAGAGTCTTGAACAAGACAAATATAGTCATGTGTTACTTAATGACAGGGATAAATTCTGAGAAATTTGACAATAAATAAGGTATACTAAAGAAAAGGTGGGCATAAAGGATGATTAGCTCTAACTCAAACTAGAGGCTATATGGTGGTGTGATTTACCTGGCTAGAGAACACTGGAGAGTTGTTCATGAGTTCATTTTTGACATGTTTGATTTCAGGTACTTGTAAGACATCTAAATAGAGATATTACTTAGCCAATTGGGTCTATAAATCAGGAATTCAGAAAGATGTTTGACCTGAAAGTACAAATAGTAAATCAGGAATTCAGAAAGATGTTTGATCTAGAAGTACAAACAGGTAAGTCATCAGCATATAAATGATAGGTAAAGCCATAAATATTGATAAGAACACCTGAGAGGAAGTAACAGTGAGAAGAGAAAGTCTAGGGGAGACAGCTCTATAAAATTTGCCATTTCAAGTCAGATATCATAGCATTTGGAAAAAGAGCCTGAGAAGTATCAAGAAAATCAGGTAAATACTAGCTATGTCAGGGAAGATCAGGGCAATACTAATGAACTACTACGTAGTCGAGTGTGTGGAGTACTACCAAGACATTATGGAGAATCACAACGTAAACAATGCAAATAATAACAATAAGGAAACCAGGACCTTTGTTCTCATCAATGTCTATTGCTGACCACAAGGTCTTCAGGGAAGAGAAAGTCAAAATTGTTTTCAGAATCCTACTATATAACTCTCTTATACACTGATGCACCACATAACATATTTCAATCAATATTGAACTGCATACACAATGTTGGTCTTGCAAGATCATAATGAAGCTAAAATACTGCTATTGCCTAGTGATAGCGTGTCCATAGTAGTGCACTGTATTGCTCACATGTTTGTGGTGATGCTGGTGTAAACAAACCTACTGTGCTGCCAGTCATATAAAAGTCTAGTACATACAATTATGTACAGTACATAATACTTCATAATGATAATAAAGTACTATGCCACTGGTTTATGTATTTATTATACCATCATGTGTCACATAATGACATTTTAGTCAACAACAGACCACATATAGAATAAATTTTAAAATGTCTCATAAATGGAGACTTCTCACAAAACCAAATTAAATAGAAAGCAGACGGGAGAACAGAGAACATTGAATTTCCTTTAGGCTCCTTGCCTAACTCTTCTTGAGTTCAGAACCTAATTTCCATTGAACCTATTCTGGTTACTTTAAGTTATGGATACAAAGGCCAATCCTTAGTATTATGATTGCCCAATCTGATTTAGCTTGTCATATTCTGAAGACCATTTTCTAGTTTCTAGTTAGTTATTCTAATAGACAAGTCTGTGCACACAAGCTTTGAATGCGCTTGATTAGGTTGCTCTTCATCAGTTAACTGAAAAACACATTATAAATAAGATTGTATAATATCTCTTACTATTTTCACTATCCTTTTAAATAGAAATATATGGAAACAGCTATCTGCTTCTGTATGCAAGTATTTTCACTATGGAATTAACTATTATTTGACTGTGAATGCCATTTTTATCATCAGTTGCTCAAGGGTGCAACTAGGACACTAAGGGACATACCCATCTCTACTCCCGAAAAAAGTTATGTCAGCCTGATTGATACCAACCTTTACATCTGATGAACAAACTGGGAGAGACTGCTCTAAACACTGAATAGACTGTTTACTCAGAGAAAGAGCCATCATGTCATTCTAGGGAAACCATATGCAAAATGTTACTTCCCTTCGGATAACACACATTCCAAAATTAAATATTCCACAACCTAAGTAGGCTTACTTCTCAAATCACTGACTTTTAATAATAGATATTTATTAAGGTCTATTTTGTGACCAATTCTTTATGTATGGTATCTAATAATAGTTTTAAAAAGCTACTACTGATTAATAGCTTACTATGTCAAGGAAAGGTACTGCATGCTCCATTTCTTTAAATCCTTTCAACAGCCTCTAAAGTAGAAGGTGGCCCTTGGCTTATGAATAAACTGGGTCTAGGTGGTTAATTTATTTGCCCATGACCAGAAATTTAATACGTGGTTGAAACAAGACTCAAATATAGGTCCCTTTTGCCTCTCATGATATTCCCAATTCTTTATCTACAGAAAAGCCCTAGATCCTATATTGTTTGTACCTTGGAGACTTTACACCTGATCACCCGAACCCAGAAGGGATTGATAGCCAGAAGACCATAGGAAACAAATGAATTAGGAATTGAATTTCTTATCTCAAGAAACACATCAGACAAATGAAAACATCAAATCCCAACTGCTTGATGTTCTGACCAGCTTTCTTCATTGTACTCTTTAAAACTGTCAAGGTTTTCAGAAGCAAGGAAAGTCGGAGAAACTATGACAGCCAAGAGGAGTGTCTAAGGCAACATGATGACTAAATTTAATGATGTATCCTGGATGGGATCTGGGAAGAGGAAAACAGCCTCAGGTAAAAAAATTCAGAAATCTAAATAACGTATTCACTTTAGATAGTGAGTCCATGTTGGTTCAATTATTCTGACAAATGTATCATACTAACATAAGATTAATAATAATATAAACTGAATTTGTGGTATATGGAAACTGTACTATCTTCACACATTTTCTGCAAATCTAAACCTTTTCTAAAATAAAAAAGTTTATTTAAATATAAAAACATACTACTCTGAAATTTGCTTTTACTAAGACCTTTAAACATAATTCTCAAACTAAATATAATGTTTTTGGTGAAGACTTAGTTGAAATCTATGCAATTTTATTTGAAGCATCATATCCATGTGCAATATTCCAAGCTGCAACTTAAATTAATTAAGTTTGGTTCATATCCCATTTGATCTGCTGGTCATTTTAGTAACATTATTTTTACACAATCTAAGGCATCAGTTTCATACTTTCATCAAGACATAGCTTTTCACAAGTTCCCTAACTAGTTTCAGTTGGTTTCCTCATGTGTAAAGTGGAGACGACAATATGTAACTCACACGACTGAGATTAGGATGAAATGAGATAATGGTATTAAGCCTAGTGAAGAAAGATCTTCACATATGTAAGCTCTCAAAATATGTTGCTTTCTCGTCAAACATCATCATTTTTTTGCATGTGAAACATCCATTTTCTTTTTTACTCCATGTGTAACAAATCTGAAGACTTTCAGAGGGCGTACAGTGTAGATTAGAAATTTTGTTTGAGATTTCACTGCAACATGAGCTAAGGCACATAGTATCTGGATGGATCACAGAACATGAGTATGGACCTTGTACAACAAAAGTGATGTGCAGCCACCATGTGTGAAGATCTGCTGTTATATATATAAGGTGGCCGACTCTCCCTCTTCACCCAGTTAAATATCATTTTGCATGACACTTTTAAAATAAAGTGATGTGCATCTAGGTGATTTGGGTTCTTTTAAGTCATAGAACTCTTTTCCTTAAGCTGAGGAATAATTGAGGCTTGTCATTATTATAATAGGTGGTCAAATTCTTAACAAACCAATGTACTTGTTATCAACTATTTAAATGATTGCTAAGTAATAATCTGTATGCTGGGTAGAGCTTGTGTATTAGTAGGGATTTCACACAGTTATCAGCCTTTTTTAAAAAAAGATGAAAATCATAAAAGGTAAGGGAGAGGAGGTGTTCACCCGCAGAGAATAAGGCAACCTTTCACATGCAAATTTTGGGGCTGACCCACATTAATAAAAAATGTACATGAATTTTTCAAAAGTGAAGATGAGTGTCTATCCATTTATTTTCCATCATTTCCCTCCCTCCCACCCCCAGCTCTTTTTGTGAGTCATAAAAACACTTCTGGGCTGGCTGATCAGGTTTGGAGGAGAGCTGCAAATTAAGGTACAGAGCACAGCAGGTCTCTTGATCAGGATTTGAGATGAAGTCACACTGTCCTTGGAGTCTTCCTAAGACATCCAGGAAATGGAAAGGCAGTGGCGGCACATCTGTTAAGTTCATTATATTGCTTTCTTGAAAATGAGACAAGTTTCTATTACGAAGAAACTGCCATAGCATTTTCCTACCCTTTTCTCTTTTATCTTTTTAAAAATAGAAAATCATGAACATTCAATCCATCTAATATGAATTGCATAAGTAATATTATCATATACCTTTAAAAGATAAATGAAATAATCTAATCTATAGTTTACAGCAAAGTACACAGATACTATCTGTGGAAAACTCACATCTGTAAAGAGGTCCAAACACATTAAAGTAAATCTCCCAAGGAACAGCCTGGGTCCATATTTATAATCTGGCAACAATCATATTTACTACAAATGATGAAAAAGACCACTTGTGTTATACATGTAGGCAGAAAAGACCTTTAGATGCATTTTCTTTCTTTTTGTAAATTTTACTTTAAGTACAGGATACGTGTGCAGAAGGTGCAGGTTTGTTACATGAGTATACATGTGCCATGGTGGTTTGCTGCACCTATCAACCTGTCATCTAGGTTTAAAGCCCCACATGCATTAGGTATTTGTCCTAATAAATGCATTGTTTTATGGCTTCTGACATGTGGCAAATGAAGTCATATCTTATAGATTTCAATTCTACTCATTCTCAAATACCACTGAACAGCTGAATGGCAGTCTCTTTTCAAGAGCCCTACTGAGAAAGCAAGAAACTAGTGTGTGAAAACCAAGTCATTCTATATTGTGCACTTAAGATTCAATGTAATACTTTTATAGTCATTTATCCACATAATTAATCACCACCATCAAATGTATTTCCTACTTTATCAGATGTCAAAAGCTAACCACAAATCATATGACCTATCTGTTTGATGTGTGTATGTCTATATATGTATCTATGGAAAATAATATATGCAAATGTAAATTTATTTACTATGATGTTTACAATTTTTCTTCCTCCTACATTTTTGTTGTATAGCAATAACAAGTTGTGTTTTTGTTTTGTTTTGTTTTGTTTATTTTTAGTAGAGACAGGGTTTCACCATGTTGGCCAGGCTGGTCGCAAACTCCTGACCTCAGGTGATCCACCTGCCTTGACCTCCCAAAGTACTGGGATTACAGGCATGAGCTACTGAACCCGGTTTACTTGTACAACTTTTGATTACATATTATCACATATAAGATAAATATTCAACTTAACAATTAGCTGCACAATCAGGTTAACTGCAAAAGTAGTTAGAGAAACCATGTTAACTGATACGGTACTTTCTAGGATAAATTTTTTTTACATACACAGTACTGTCCACATATATATCTGAAATACCTTTTCTTACATGAAGTATTGACACAAATGGATTGCCGAAGCGAGTTGTATACTCTGTAAGAGCTAACATTGCCTCTACTTCTGAGATAAATTTGTGTGTGTGTTTTTTTTTTAAGCTTTCAAAAACAGGATACTGGGGGTGTTTACGTGTCTATTGAATTAAGACCAACTTTCCACTTTTGAGCTTTTCTGGCTTTCCTGGACATCCAAAGTGGATCTTCCACATCTCACTTTCATCTAAGGACATACATAATATTTAAAACTATCTCATTTTTATTTTAAAAACATCAGCTTTTGATTATCATTATCATAAAGAGTTCTCCACTTATCACCTAGCAAAATAGCCCATCCATTATTTGACCCCTCAGCTTTCTTCACAGCACTTACTAAAGGCTAATATTATTCTGTCTCTCTGCCTCACTATCGTCAATCTCTCCACCCTTAAATCAATTTATGATAGATTTATATGGCCTATTTTCACTACTGGAATGTAACCTCTGTGAGGGCAAGGAATTTATTTTATATTCTGCTATAGCTAATACTAGCATGGTACCTGACACTTACTAGAAACTAAAAAAAAAATTTGTGCAATAAATAAGCAAATCTATCAATAAATGTAATGCCTTTTATTAGGTAATGTCTTATTTTTTCTATAAGAATGCTATTTAGTGGGGGGTGAGAGACAGGGGCATAAACCAAGACAGTGGAATAGAAGGCTATACTGTTTATATTCCCTGCTGGAATATCAAATTTTAACAAGTACCTGCACACAGAAAAACACCATCACTAGAATAAAAAAATCACATGAGCAATAACAGTACCTGATTTTAACTGCATATCACTGAAAGAGTCATTGAGGAGGGCAGGAGAGAGTCTTGAATCCTTGAAGTGACCCTTCCCCTAACTTTCCCACAGCAATCATGCAGGGCAGAGAGATATCACTGTACTTTCGGGATGGAGAGCACAGTAAATGGGGGGCTTTACATTGAACTCAGTGCTGCCATGCCACACTAGAGAATAAAGCTGTCTGGGCTCAGGCAGTGCCCGTACAAGGAGGGAGCATTTGGATCAGCCCTAGCCAGACAGGAATCATCCATCCCAGTGGCTGGAACTTCAATTTCTCAGCAAGCCTCACTGCCACAGGCTGAATTGCTCTGGTCTCTTAGGTAAACTTGAAAGGCTGTCTAGGACACAAGGACTACAATTTTGAGGCAATTCCTTGTGCTACGCTGGCTTAAAACCAGTGGACTAGGGTAGCACGTGACCCAGGGAGACATTAGCTGGCATGACTAAGGGAATACTTGCACCATCCCTCCCAGCAACCCCAGGCAGTATAGGTCACGCAATTAAAGTGACTCCTTCCTCTGATTAGGAAGAGGAGAGCAAAGAGTAAAGAGGATTTTGTCTTGCATCTTAGATACCAGCTCAGCCATGGTAGGATACAGCACCAGGCAGAGTCATGAGGCCCCCATTCCAGGCCCTAGCTCCTAGATAGCATTTGAAGATACACCTTGGGCCAAATGAGAACCCACTACCTTGAAGGGAGGGACTCAGTTCTTGCAGGATTCATCATCTTCTGACCAAAGAACCCTTGTCTGGGAGGCTGAGGCAGTAGAATCGCTTGAACCAGGGAGGTGGAGGTTGCAGTGAGCTGAGATTGTGCCACTGCACTCCAGCAAGTGGTGACAGAGCAAGACTCCATCTCAAAAACAAAACAAAACAAAAAACAAAAACAAAACCCTTGTGCCTGAATAACCAGTGGTGATACCCAGGGAGTATGCTGTGGACCATGGGCCCTGAGACATGCTCTGTTCAGGAGTGAAACAGCACATTTGAAACTGTGGTGGCTTGCAGTGAAAGTGAAATATGTTAACCTTTGTTCTGTTTGAAAAAAGCAGAGGGAAAAGTAAAGGGGATTTTGTCTTGAACCTTGGATGTCAGCTGAGCCATAGTCAGGTAGAGCAACAAGCAAGCTCTTGGGGTCACCAAATCCAGGTCTAGGCTCTTGGAGAGCATTTTTGGACCTGTACTAGGCCAGAGGGGACCTGACAGCCCTGAAGGGTGGGTCCCAGGCCTGGCAGCATTCACCACAAGCTGATGGAAGAGCTCTTGGCTTTAAGTAAACATTGGTGGTGGCCTGGTAGAACTCTCCATGGACTGGTGGTGGTAATGGCCACCAGGAGAGGCTCCTCCATCTTTGGAAAGGGGAGGGAAGAGCAGAAGGGACTCTGTATTGTCGTTTGTGTGCCAGCCTAGCCACAGCAGAATAGAACAGCAGGTAAATGGCTAAGATTTTTAACTTCGATTCCTGGCTCCCAAAGAGCATCTCTGGACATGTCCAGGGCCTGGGGGAACTCACTACCCTGAAGTGCAGGGTCTTGGCAAGGCCCAGTGCTCATCTTACTTCATGTCTGACCCAGTGCAGTCCCAGCGGTGATGGCCACAGGGTACTTGCATCATCACATGCCCAGTTCCAGATGAATCAGCACACACAGAGAGATTCTGTTCCTTTGGGAAAAAGTAAGGGAAAAGAACTAGAGTCTCTGCCTGGTAATCCAGAGAATTCTTCCAGATCTTACCCAAGACCACCAAAGCAGTATCTCTGCGAGTCTGCAAAACCCATAGTGTTACTGGGCTTGGAGCCCAAGTACCTTTAAATGCCTGGAAAGCCTTCCTAAGAAAGACAGACACAAACAAGCTCAGACAGTAAAGACTAAAACAAATACCTAACTTTTCAATGCCCGGACATCAACAAACATTTACAAGTGTCAACACCACACAGAAAAACATGGCCTCACCAAATGAACTAAATAAGCTATCAGGGAACAATCTTGGAGAAATGGAGTTATAAGACCTTTCAGACGGAGAATTCAAAATAGTTGTCTTGAAGAAGCTTAAAGAAATTCAAGATAACACAGAGAAAGAATTCAGAATGCTATTAGATAAATTTAACAAAGAGATTAAATAAAGAGAATAAAGCAGAAATGTTAGAGTTTAAAAATGCAATTGACATGATGAAGAATGCATCAGTATTTTAATAGCAGAATTGAATAATCAGAAGAGAGAAATAGCTTGAATAAAGGATATTTAAAAATACACAGTCAGAGGAGACAAAATAAAAAAGAATAAAAAACAATGAAGCATGCCTACAAGATCTAAAAGTGCAAATCTAAGAGTTCTTGCCCTTAATGAGGAGAGAAAGAGATGGGGTAGGAAGTTTTTTTCAAAAGGATAACAGAACTTCCGTAACCTAGAGAAAGATATCAACATTCAAGGACAAGAAGGTTATAGAACACCACACAGATTTAACCCAAAGAAGACTACCTCAAGGAACTTAATCAAACTTCAAAGATCTAGGATAAATAAAGGATCCTAAAATTAGCAAGAGAAAAGACACAAATAATGTATAATGGAACTCTAATATATCTGGCATCACACTCTTCAGTGGAAATCTTTCAGGCCAAGAGAAAGTGGCATGACATATTTAAAATGCTGAAGGAAACAAACAAACAAACATAAACAAACAGACAAAAAATAAAAACCACTTTTACCCTGGAATAGTATATCCAGTGAAAATATCCATCAAACATCAACAAATAATCCAAGATAAACAATAGCTGAGGGATTTCATCAATACCAGACCTGAGGTGCAAGAAAGGCTAAAGAGAGTTCATAAATCAGAAAGAAAATAATGCTAATGAGCAAGAAGAAATTATCTGAAGATTCAAAATGCACTGGTAATAGTAAGCACATAGGAAAACACAGAATAGTATAACACTGTAATTGTGGTGTGTAAACTACTCTTGACTTAAGTAAAAAGATTAAAGGATAAACCAGTCAAAATTAATAACTAAAACAACTTTTCAAGACATGGACAGTACAATAATACATAAAAAGAAAGAAAAAAAAGTTAAAAAGCAGGGTGATGAAACTGAAGTATAGAGTTTTATCAGCTTTCTTTTTGCATGTTTGTTTGTTTGTTTATGCAATTAGTGTTAAGTTGCCATCAGTTCAAAATAATGGGTTATAAGATAGTAGCTGCAAGCCTCATGGTAACCTCAAACCAAATACATACAATGGATACACACACACACAAATTTTAAAAACCAAGAAATTATTGTATAATACCCAGGAAAATCACCTTCACTAAAAGGAATACCAGGAAGAAAGGAAATAAAGAAGAGAAGACTCCAAAACAACCAGAAAAAAGATAACAAAATGGCAAGAATAAGTTCCTACTTGTTAAAAATAACATTGAATTTACGTAAATGTACTAAACTCTTCCAGCAAAGACATAGAGTGGTTGAAACGGTTTAAAAAACAAAAAAAAAGACCCAATGACTTGCTGCCTACAAAAAACAAAATTCACCTATAAAGGTTCACAGAATGAAAACAAGGGATCTAAAAAAATATTCTATGTCATAGGAAACCAGAAAAGAGCAGGAACAGCTATCCTTATACCAGACAAAACAGATTTCAAGAAAAAAACTGTAAGAGGAGACAAAGAAGGTCATTATAGAATGTTAAAGGGTTCAGTTCATCCGAAGGATACAGTGATCCTAAATTCATAAACACCTAACATTGGTCCAAGCTGATATATAAAGGAAACATTATCAGAGCTAAAGAGAGAGACAGACCCAAATAAATCATGTCTAAAGACTTCAACACCCCACTCTCAGCATTGGACAGATCTCCCAGACAGAAAATCAACAAAGAAACATTGAACTTTACTATCTTTACTAGAGAACAAATGTGCCTATTAGATATTTACAGAACATTTCATCCAATGGCTGCATTGTGTATTCTACACATTCTTCTCCTTAGCACATGGATTGTTCTCCAGGATAGACCATATGTTAGGTCACAAAATAAGTCTTAAAACATTCAAAAAATTGAAATAATAGCAAGCATCCTCTCTAACCACAATAGAATAAAACTGGAAATGAATAACAAGCAGAATTTTGAAAACTATACGAATACACTAGAATTAAACAATATGCTCCTGAATGACTAAAGAGTCAATAAAGAAATTAAAATGGACATCAACAAATTTTTGGAAACAAGTGATAATTAAAACACAACATGCCAAAATCTATGGGATACAGTGAAAACACTACTAAGAGGACGGTTTATAGCTATAAGTGTCTAATCTTAAAAAGAATAAACCTTCAACAACCTGAAGTTGTTGACCTCTGAAATAAAAAACTGGGTTTTAAAATTTATTTTTTTCTTCTTTTTAACTTTTTTCTTTTTCGTTTGATTAAAAAGTGGTTTTCTGAAAAGATAAACAAAGTTGATAAAACTTCAGCCAGACTAAGAAAAAAAGAGAGAGGATACTAATAAAATTAGAAATGAAAAAGGAGACATTACAACTGATATCACAGAAATTCAAATTATCATTAGTGGCTACTATGAGCAACTCAATGCCAGTAAGTTGGAAAATCTAGAAGAAATGTATAAATTCCTAGACACATACACCTACAAAAAGTGAACCATGAAGAAATCTAAAACCTGAACTGAACAACAAGAAGTAACGAGACCAAAACCATAATAAAATGTCTCCCAGGAAACAAAAGCCTGAGACCTAACGGATTCACTGCTGAATTCTACCATACATTTAAAGAAGAAATAATACCATTCTTACTCAAACTTCTAAAAAATAGAGAAGGGAATACTCCCAAGGTAATTCTGAGAGGCCGGTATTACCCTGATACCAAAAAAAGAAAAAGACACATCAAAAAAGGAAAACCAAAGACCATTATCTCTGATGAATGTTTATGTAAAAAACCTCAACAAAATACTAGCAAACTGAATTCAATAATACATTAAAAGGATTATTCATGATGACCAAGTGAAATTTATCCCAGTAATGCAACAATACTTCAACATATGCAAATCTATCAATGTGATACATCATATCAACAGAATGAATGACAAAAACCATATGATCATTTCAATTGGTGCTGAAAAAGCATTTGATAAAGTTCAACATCTCTTCATGAAAGAAACCCTAGAAAAACTGGATATAGAAGGAACATATTACAGTATAATAAAAGCCATACAGAATAGACCCACAGCTGGTATTGTATTGAATAGACAAAAATTAAGAGCCTTTCCTTTTATATCTAGAAGAAGACAAGGATGCCCACTTTCACCACTGTTATTCAACATAGTACTGGAAGTTCTAGCTAGAGCAATCAGAAGAAAGAAAGGAATAAAGAGCATCCAAATTGGAAAAGAAGTCAAATTATCCTTGTTTACTCATTATATGATCTCACATTTGGAAAAACCTAAAGACCCCACCAAAAAAACTATTAGAACTAATAAACTCAGTAATGTTGCAGTATACAAATTCAACATAAAAATTCAGTAGCTTTTTTAAATGCTAACAGTGAACAATCTGAAAAAGAAACAAAGTAATCTCATTTACAATAGCCACAAATAAAATTAAATACTTAGGAAATAACCAAATAAGTGAAGCATCTATACAATGAAAATTATAAGACACTGATGAAAGAAATTGAAGACACACAAAAAAAGAAAAGATATTCCAGTTCATGGATTGGAAGAATCAATATTGTTAAAGTGTTCATACTACCTAAAGCAATCTATAGATTCAATGCAATTTGTATCAAAATACCAATGACATTTTTCACAGAAATAGAAAAAGCAATCATAAACTTTCTATGGAATCACAAATAACCCAGAATAGCCAAAGCTATCCTGAGCACAAAGGACAAAGTCACATTATCTGGCTTAAAATTATACTACAGAGCTACAGTAACCAAAGTAGCATGGTACTGGCACACAGACACATAGACCAATGGACAGAATAGAGAACCCAGAAAGGAATCCACACACTACAATGAACTCCTTTTCACCAATAGTGCCAAAAACATACAATGGGGGAATGATGGTCTCTTCAATGAACAGTGCTGGGAAAATTGGATATCCATATTCAGAATACTAAAACTTTACCCCTATCTCTTGTTATATACAAAAATCAAATCAAAACTGATTAAAGACTTAAATCTAAGACCTCAAACTATGAAACTACTACATAAAACACTGGGGACACTCTCCAGGATATTGGTCTGGGCCAAAATTTCTTGAATAATATTCCACAAGCACAGGCAACCAAAGCAAAAATGGGCAAATGGGATCAAATCAAGTTAAAAACCTTCTGCATAGCAAAGGAAACAATCAACAAAGCGAAGAAACAACACACAGAATGAGAGAACCCATTTGCAAACTACCCATCTGACAAGTGATTAATAACCGAATATGGAAGGAGCTCAAACAACTTTATAGGAAAAAAATCTAATAATATAATTAAGAAATGAGCAAAACATTTGAATAGACATTTCTCAAAGGAAGCCATACAAATGGCAAGCAGGCATAGGAAAAGGTGTTCAGTGTCACTGATCATCAGAGAAATGCAAATCAAAACTACAGTGAGATATTATCTTACCCCAGTTAAAATAGCTTTTATCCAAAAGTCAGGCAATAGCAAATGCTGGTGAGGATGTGGAGAAAAGGAAACCCTCATCCACTGTTGGTGGGAATATAAATTAGTACAACCACTATGAAGAACAGTATGGAGGTTCCTTAAAAAACTAAAAATAGAGCTATTGTACTACCTACCAATCCCACTCTTTGGTATATATCCAAAAGAAAGGACATTGGTACATCAAAGAGATATCTGTACGGCTATGTTTGTTACAGCACTATTCACAATAGCTAAGATTTGGAAGCAACCTAAGTGTCCATCAACAGATGAATGGATAAAGAAAATGTAGTGCTTATATGCAATGGAGTATTATTCAGTCATAAAAAGTAATAAGAGTCTATCATTTGCAACAACATAAATGGAACTGGAGGTCATTATATTAAGTAAAATAAGCCAGCCACGGAAAGGCAAACATCAGTCAGTGTCATGTATTTGTGGGATCCAAAAATCAAAAGAATTGAAGTCATGGAGATTGAGATTAGAGGGATGGTTACAGAGGCTGGGAAGAGAAGTGGGAGGCAGGGAGTGGGGTAAAGTAGGGAAGCTTAATAGGTACAAAAAAAGTTAGAAATAATGAGTAAGACCTAGTATTTGGTAGCACAACAGGTGACTATAGTCAATAATAATTTAACTGCACATTTTAAAACTAAAGGAGTAGAACTGGATTGTTTAAAACCCAAAGGATAAATGCTTGAGGGGATGGATAACCAATTTTCCATGATGTGATTATTATGCATTGCACACCTGTACCAAAATATCTCATATACCCCATAAATATATACACCAACTATTAATGCATAAAAATTAAAAATTACAAAGCATGCTATTTAGATAACTCTTACTTTATTTCCTGTTTAATGTCCTATGTTAAGCTGAGACAATATTAGGTTTTCATTAAAATTGGCATACATTAAAAGAGTAACTTAGTAGTTCATTTAAAGTTTATTTGCATGCTTTTACCAGTTTTAAGTTGCACCCAATATCCATTCATAGGCTTTCAGTTTTAATTCAAGCTGGTAGATATATGTAGACCTCAAAATTATTACAAGTAGAATTTATTATATTATTATCTCAAAATTATAGCCACATACAGATGATAAGCAACAGTTGTTACAATATCAGTGTGAGCACAATTTATACTGATTTAGTAATACATATGTATATTCCTGATAGTTGTGATGCTAATCTATGCCAAGCACATTAATAAGGCTTATATCATCAAGAGTTAGAAAACACTGCTAAATTTATTTTCACGATTCTCAGCAGAAAATGAAAATTTATATTGAAATTCTTCCTTTTTGCTTCCTTTCCTAAATAACATGGTTGAAGATCTATTATGTAACAGAATTTTTTCCAGTATAAGGAACATATAGGGGGATGAGCCCAACATTTAGAGAAATACAGAAAAGAATGTAGAAAATAAAAATGCCATGTGATAAATACTTAGTGTGGAGGACCCAGGAAAGAGTCTCAAGCAAGACTTTCCTGGAAGAAATAACTGATCTTGAAGAGAGAAGAGTTTGTGACGGAAAGAAGAGAAAGATAAGGAACATTAGAGACAATTGCTTTTCAGCTTCTAAAAGCCAAATTGGGAAAAATTAGAATTAAAGATTATACTGTTCAAAAGAATTTCTCTCCAGTTGCTGCTTTTTTCTAAGTAGATGGAAACTCAGATACATTTTCTACCTAACCCATGTATGTGACAGCAGTATCTTTTGTGTTTTCAGTCAAAAATTAAGATAATTTCTAATTATTAATGCACATGTACCCTAGAACTTAAAGTATAATAATAAAAATAAATAAATAAATAAATAAATAAATAAATAAATAAAAGGAAGGAATCAAGGTTAATGTGTAATGGAAGAATAGTCATGCTATGCATCCGGAAAGAGTAAGCAGAAACCCGTAGTTTAAGATGTGTGATTCTTAAAACAAACTTCCAGAGTATCTATGGCTTTTCTCCAAATAAACAGCAAGATTTATGAGGGAAAACCATGAAACCGAATCACTTCCTTCAAATACTCTACCCTTTCTGGAACATTTCCGATCAGATTGGTCGTTTTCCTGCTTAGATTGTCTACACTCAAAACACACAACACTGTGTGTGTGTGTGTGTGTGTGTGTGTGTGTGTGTGTGTGTGTGTGTGTGTGTATGAATGCAGGGAAACCGTTGCATTGCACTTTTAAGGAGAAATAGTCTATAATAAGGACAAAATTTTATGGATACTTTTAGTAACAGGGCAATCAAGCGTTGTATCTTATAACAAACACATGATACAGTGATAAATTTAAAATTATGAATTATAAAAACAAATCAGGAAAGGGCCACGTTGAGGGTTGATGAGATTTTTTTAAATCAGGGATTTTCTAGAATTCTGTACCTAGAAAATGAACAGGTAATAAACCTGACATTATGAGAAAAAGCATGAATAGCTGATAAAAATCAACCCAGTCAAAGACTTCCATAGTTTTAGGCCAATTAGCTTAAAAATGTAAGGTCACACACTATTTGATTGTGGTGAAATCAGGGAATTTTTTTTCTTGCCATTGGCAAATTGAGCTTGTCATGGCATGCTAAATGAGAGAGAGAAGAGGGGAAGAGGTGAGCAGATGGAGTTGCACTGGTAACAGCCAGTGATAAGGGGATTAAGTGAAAACAAAAACATGTTAAGAAACAACTGCACCTCCACTCATTAAAGCTTGAAATGGCCAGTGGGCCCGATGCTTGACTCTTTCTAATTTGAAATTTATTTTACAAGGCATTATTGGGCATTTCTGCATGCATGCCTCTGTTTTTATTGTCAGTGGATGTTTCAAGGAAAAATTGCCAAGAGGCATTTTTTAAATGCAGAAGATTTGGTGATTTTACTGTGCCTGTTTTTGTTTACTCACATATTCTAAGTTAACATTTATTTTAGCAACATGGAATCCCCTTGTACCAGTTTCAGTATGTGAGTTGATATGGCATTTTAAAATTTTCATCAGAAGTTAAAATAAAATAAATAAAATAGGCACCCACTGCTCTCAAAAGATTTTTCTTTATATTTTCCAAAATGGAAAGTAGGTTCCATCTTTAAAAATATACTCAGGGAAAACAGGCACATAGAATTAGATATCAATTTTGTGAGTCAGTGTGTCTCTCAAATAATTAATATGTATAATAATAAGATATTGCAAAAATAGTAGATAGTACATTAATGCAGAGGAGGTGCTAGTTACTACCTCAGGAATTCTTCTCAGAGGGTGGACTAAACAGGAAGAAGAAAGGCACGTGCAAAGGCAGGATGAAATGAAATAACGGTATCTGTGGGAATTTCCAAATAGTTCAATATTTTAGCGGTATAATTAAGCTACTGGTAGTCAATGCATTGCAAAGAGGCACAGTGGTTGTGAAGAACAACATATTAGTTATTTATTGCTCCAAATTACCTCAAAATTTAGCAGTTTAAAACAGCAAACATCTATCATCTGACAGTTTCTGTGAGTCAGGACCCTACTTAGGTTACCTTTGTCTCAAGGTCTCTAATGAGATTGTAGTCAAGCCATTGGCAAAGGCTGTAGGCATCTTAAGGCTTGACTGGGAGTGAAGAATCCACTTCACAGCTCACTGAAGTGGGACTTTGTTTTGAATGAAACTTTTTTTTCTTATCAACTTAGCTGGTAGTCACTGTGCTCAGCAGCCACCAGAGGCCCTAACAAAAGAGCTCCAGCAAGGGATTCACCTGCATAAGTCTCTTTGGGGAAGCCTTGCCTTCATGGGTAGGGGTTTCAAGCATGGCCTCAATGCCACAACCACAGTGTGGAAGTGTAAGAGTGTTCTGTGCTTACAGACCCTGGGGGATACACTGCCTGCCTGGAGGTCAGGTCACACACACACACACACACACACACACAGAGAGAGAGAGAGAGAGAGAGAGAGAGAGAGAGAGAGAGACCTCCAGAGTGCACAGGCAGGGAAAAAAGAGGGGAAAGCTGTGGAGCAATGCCTCCATTGGGTCCAGGGCATTATAGGTTTTTTGTTTTTTGTTTTTTTTGAGACGGAGTCTCGCTCTGTCGCCCAGGCTGGAGTGCAGTGGCGCGATCTCGGCTCACTGCAAGCTCCGCCTCCCGGGTTCACGCCATTGTCCTGCCTCAGCCTCCCGAGTAGCTGGGACTACAGGCGCCCACAACCGTGCCCGGCTAATTTTTTGTATTTTTAGTAGAGACGGGGTTTCACCGTGGTCTCGATCTCCTGACCTTGTGATCCGCCCGCCTCGGCCTCCCAAAGTGCTGGGATTACAGGCGTGAGCCACCGCGCCCGGCTGGTCCAGGGCATTATAGGTTTAAAGCAAGCAGGCACTCACTCCAGGAGGTCATGATGTGACTGAGAGTTGGTCACTGTAAGTTTTCAGGCAAATGTCTGAATGGTCTATTTGAAGGAAGCAGCAAAAAAGCAGAGAGTCCAGCCTGCTTAGAGAGACACCTCTAAGTTTTTATTTCTGGCCACCAGCTGGAGACATCCAGGTGGGGTATAGTTTTGGAAACTGTGTCAAGGTAAACTTAAATTTAAAAATAGACGCTGGGCTGAGGGTGGTGGCTCATGCCTGTAATCCCAGTACTTTGGGAGGCCTAGGTGGGTGGATCACAAGATCAGGAGATGGATACCATCCTGGCTAACACGGTGAAACCCTGTCTCTACTAAAAATACAAAAATAAATAGCCAGGCGCGGTGGCGGGCGCCTGTAGTCCCAGCTACTTGGGAGGCTGAGGCAGGAGAATGGCGTGAACCTGGGAGGCGGAGCTTGTAGTGAGCCAAGATTGTGCCACTGCTCTCCAGCCTGGGCGACAGAGCAAGACTCTGTCTCAAAAAAAAAAAAAAAAAAAAATGCTGAAGCATCATAAAATTGTAAGGACTCACCACAAACTGTTCCAAAGGCTGCTCATAACATGGCAGTATACTTCTCTCAGGGTGAGTGACTTAAGAATGCCCAAGAAGGAAGACACAGTCTTTTTATAATGCAATCTCAAGAGTGACATACCATTATTTCTCCCATAATCTATTTGTTAGAAGTGAGTCACAAAGTCCAGCCTGCTCAAGGGAACAGGACTACCTAAGTGCATGAATAGTAGGAGGTATGGATCATTGAGAGCCATCTTAGAGGCTGCCTATCACAAACACCTGTGAATTTATTTTCAGGCATGGGTTAATGTAGCACTGCTGAGGGTGTGGAATTAGCAACCAAAAGAGTGTGGAGCTGGCAATTGTGTAAGTCAAAGCTTACACACAGAACCTTAACTACTGCTCTGCCTAAAAGAGCAAACTGGTGGCTTCAATTGTGTGGATGACTAGAAAATCTATAAAGGCTTCTTGAACATACCCAGAGTGACAGATACATACTTAGAGTAGAAATGCAAGATGCATCTACATTTTATTTTTTTGTAAACTCAACTTCACAGGGGAAAAGGAAAAAAGAAAAAAGAAAGAAGTGGATCTCTTTTGGTTGTTTGCAAGTTGTGGGGAGCTTATACGTATTGCATCTTGTAAAAACTGATGATATCACTGGTGCAAAGGGCAAAGCAAGATATTAGAGAGATAGGCACGAACCAGTGAAGATAGGCTTCCTCTCTCACACTAAGGAGTTCTGAAGAGGTCATGACATAGAGACTACATTGACAGCAATGGAGAAAGAGACTGGGTTGGATACCATGTGGTTAGGATAACTGTCTTATCAAGTGCTGAATTGTGGGACTAATGCAGGAACTAAGACAGAGGCAGGAAAGACAGTGAGAAAATATAATTCAAAGATGTTTTAAAAGCAAAATGCATGGGACATTATGCTTTGATTAACATAAAGTGTGTGGAAGGAAAGATGGGTGAGGTTAGTTTCCAGGCTTCTGGATTAGATATTAAGATTATTTTGGGAATATAGAAGAAAACATAAGCTCCAAATAAAGGATCTTAGAAATAAATAAACAGAAATTGTGGTCCTGAATAGTTTCATACCGTCAAAAAAAAAAAAAAAAAAAAAAAAAAAAGAAAAAAAGAATTAAATATAAATTATGCTACAGGAAAAAGTATCTTTTTTAAAAAAAGAAAATATAATTCACAATAACATTCTCCAGTCTCCTGTTTTTTTGTTGTTGTTCCACAGTAGCTTTTAGTGTATTATTTCTTTGTCTTTAGAAAATAGGAGAAGTGTTAAACCAAAGTTTTATGGATATGGAAGTTAAGAAAACAGATCTAAAATTATGTTTTTAAAAAAATATTCTATAAATTTTGAAACATAAAGGAATAGAAAAAGGATATTGTGCAACAAATCATATTAGTTGATAACTTACTGAGCTTTGACAATGGAAATACTGAGGATCGGCCGGGCGCGGTGGCTCACGCCTGTAATCCCTGCACTTTGGGAGGCCGATGCGGGCGGATCACGAGGTCAGGAGATCGAGACCATCCTGGCTAACACGGTGAAACCCCGTCTCTACTAAAATACAAAAAATTAGCCGGGCGCGGTGGCGGGCGCCTGTAGTCCCAGCTACTCGGGAGGCTGAGGCAGGAGAATGGCGCGAACCTGGGAGGCGGAGCTTGCAGTGAGCCGAGATGGTGCCACTGCACTCCAGCCTGGGCGACAGAGTGAAGACTCCGCCTCAAAAAAAAAAAAAAAAAAAAAAAAATACTGAGGATCATTTCTTTTCCAACCCCGTTGGAAAAAATTTTGTTATTAATTTTGAAATTTCAGTGTTTCAGAGGAAAAACCCTGACATCTATAGAAATTATGTTTTTGTTATTCATTTAATGCATAGCTGAAATGAGATATTCTTTGCAAAACAAATAATTTGGAATCTCAATTTTAATTTATATATTAATATATTTGTCAACATCCTACTTTAAGATACTGATATTACTATTACTTCATAATAGTATGAATACTTTCCTAATATATATTACCAAATAGTTCATATTTGTTCTCTAGACTCTTTCCTGGAAAATATTTTGCTTGTCACTGGACAGAAATCTCTGTCCCAAATGTAATGACGGAATATATTTGAGCAACATCCTGAAATGAGAACCTTAATAATAATAACAATAATAATTAGCTATGAAAACAAAAGTTAATAGATATCATTTATTTAATTCTTACAAGTAAAAGACAGTATTTTATGCTTTAAATGTGCGTTACATTACTTCTTAACATTCCTAGGTAGTATAATTATCAGCCTTCTTTTAAAAATAAGGAACCCAAGGGCCATGGCTCCACAAGACAGTTAGTGGTGGAATCATGATTTGAATTCAGCTAGTCTGGCTCAAGAGTTAATTTCTCTTGACCACTCTTGGATGGTTTTCACACATTTGCTGCCTTAAAGCCAACAAAACATGATTTTAGCATGTAAATCAATACAATTTATATCTGTACTCTACATTTTTGAAAGAGTAAAGCGAGGTACAAACTAGTTAAATAACTTTATGAAGGTATTCTAGCTTTTTAAAAGTATTATAATAGTAATATTGCAATATTGCTATTATACAAATTGTAAAGTAAAGTAGTAAGTAAAATATTCCAGAAGGAAAAGAGGAACATATAGATACCTTCACTAAATGACCTGGAATTCTGGGCTATGTCATATTTCATTAGTGAGCTGAAATAAAATATTTTTTTCTAGAAAAGATACATAGACGTTCTTTCACATTGAAAGGAAATATTTTTCCTAAAACATTTAAATGTTATCTTGGAACATATAGGACATTGCCCTGACTCCCGCTGATCTGTTTTATTTTATTTATTTTTCACTTTATTTTTGCTGGAATGCTGGGGGTGGAGTAGGGTGTGGAAAGAGGAAATCTTAAGAAGATTTTTTTCTGAACTAAATTAGTGAACTAAAAGAAAAACATTAATCATGGAAAGTATTCCTAGATGAGAAAATACCAATTGATAAACACATACCTGTATCCAACTGATTATATAATATCTCATGGGTGTTGTGGTAATACTGTAAAAACATGATTTGTATCTTTGAAATATCAGATGTAATTTAAATCAATTTCAAGCCAACTACTTTATTCCACCACTGGTGAGTAAAACAGTCAGTCCCCACAATGTTTAAGTTAGTGAAGAAATGGAAAATCAGGGAAAGAACATACGTTAGTGTTGATTTGCTCTGCATGTGAAATGCCAAAAGCATTACAAAGACAGATAGCTCATAACACATTTCAGCACCAGTGAAGTACGGAAAAAAAAAAAGTTCATCTCTTCTTGATACAGTTTGTTTTCTTTTCCTTTCCATTATTAACCATTATTTGATGGTTATTCATTCGAATTTGAACACAGGTTGTAAAAATATATTTGTTTTACTTTTAATTCAAGTAAATTTAAATAAGTATAAAATGAATTTACTTGGAGGCTTTTGAAGAGATATCTTTTTCTTTCTTTTAACAGATTAAATTTAACAAATATCAATGACCACTTAATAGGGCAATTTTTTTAAAAAAAGGCAAAACCCACAAAACTCGCATACTTGAAAATTATAGGCATCTTTAATACATAAATTGTAATGTTATTATTCTAATTGTGTCATAGAGAAAAAGTTTAAGCTTCTGGTCAAATATGACAGCTTGAACACACTCATTTACCTCTACTCTTTCTGGAAAGTCTAACAAAATACCAGTAAAGGAATAAAGATGGTATAAACTCACAAGGGCAATGGGAACAAGGGAAGAAGTGAGTGAAGAGGAAAGAAATCCACAAAACTGTGGAAGATATAAAACAGATTGTTGACCATGACCACTAATTAATAGAGCAGAAAAAAAAAATTGAAGTCCAAATGTCCTCTACAGAGGTGAAAGAAAATTAGAAGCACCAGGTGCATGTAGTTGCCAGTGAGTGGGGGCTGACATCAAAATTATTTGAAAATCTGTAGGAGGAACAGTTAGAACTGGCTCTCATCCCCTCCTCAGCTTTGGTACACAGGAAAGTGTCCTCTACCACTACAAAAGTGTAATGAAGTCAAAGCACACAGTCCCTGGAACTCAAATATCAGTCAAGCATGAGGATCAGATGCCATATTCAAAACACGACCATAAAGGGAAAATCTACAAACTGAAAGGTCTGAATTAGAAGACCCCAGCGCCTTTTTCTACTAGCTCTTCTACTAGCTTCCAGACTAGCAATGAGATTTGTACCTGCGCCATTTTTATACCTAATATAGATAGAATAGAGTAGTCCTTGTTGGCGAAACTGACCTGTGAAGAGAAAGAATCTGACTTTTCCAGTGGTAGTTGCCTAACTAATTACATGCTTCTCCACTCAATTCCCCCATGGTAAGATCCACCTTTGGAAAAAGTCAGCCACAGGGTTAGAGACCTCCAATTAGCTTTTCAGAACTTTCTCTTAAAATCAATCAAGTATCTCCAGACATTTGAAGGAAGTATCTAACATGAAACAAAGATGAAAAAAAGCCAAGAAGAGAAAGTAATTCATAGGAAATGTAATCAATGAAGAAAAAAATAGAAATTTTACATATCTCTCCATAGATATGTAAAATTAATATCCTCAAAGTATTAAGAGAAAGTCATTCATCTAGAATATAAGAAAGCAGGCCGGGTGTGGTGCCTCTTGCCTGTAATCCCAGCAGTTTGGGAGGCCGAGGTGGGTGGATTACTTGAGGTCAGGAGTTTGAGACCGGCCTGGCCAACATGGTGAAACCCCATCTCTACTAAAAATACAAAAAACTAAAAATAAAAAATTGGCCAGGCATGGTGGTGCATGCCTGTAGTCTCAGCTACTCGGGAGGCTGAGGCAGGACAATCGCTTGAACCTGGGAGGCGGAGGTTGCAGTGAGCTGAGATCACACCACTCTCCAACCTGGGCAACCGAGCAAGACTCTGTCCAAAAAAAAAAAAAAAGAAAGAAAAACAAAAAAAAAAAAAAAAAAAGAAGAAAGCAAGCAACATTCAGAGAACAAGGAGGAACTTACTAAAAATAATAGAAGAAATATTCAATAGGAAATATTCAGAAAGTTATTGGAGGTGGTAGTGTATCAAGGGTGGGCAATGGAAGTGACTTTCTGAGGGTGCAGGAAATAAGGGGATATACATTGTGTGTAGAGAATTAAATAATTAGAAAATCAACTAAAAAGCCTGCTTTTTATTGTTATTGTGAGCCATCAATTCCAAAAACATGTCAGTGACAAACAGTCTTCCCTATAAAAAGCTTTAGTTCATTTAACTCTAAACAGAGGCTACAGTTGCTTTGAGTTTTAATAATGTATACACAAGCTCCAAATTAGTGCATTTAAAAAATTATTCATTTTTTATTACCCCTAATAAACATTGAATTTTATATGGAAGTTAATTGGAAGAAATCCCAATTGCCCAGTTTGCTTCTGACACATGTCACTCTGCTACATTCATTCATTTTAAGTATAAACTCAAGTTCTGCTTTTTCTTTTAACGTTATTTCCCCCATCCCAAATTCATAATTAAATCCAGAAATATTGGGAAAGTTTTACCAAATATAATACAAATTTATAGTGAAACTTGTAATGAATATATTTTACTGACATTTCTAACTGTCATATTCAAAATAGAAACATTAGAAAGCTACAGAGTTGGATCCAAGGAAACAAAGACAAGGACAGTATATTTTCTGGAATTTATTGTGAAGTACAACTTTCATGTTTTAATTATTTCCCTTATCGTTTATCTTGCATAATTTTTCTTCCTGTCTCCATTATTCCTGGTTAAATTGACTGTTTATTTGATTAAATTTTTTATAACAAAATGATTTTGAATTATTAATTAGGCGGACTATGTTTCTATTGTCTACCTCACTAATCTTTACTTTTACATTTTATACTTCCTCTCTTTTTTATCTAGTTTTTTTTTGGTATAGATATTTAATTCATTTATTCATTTTATTTTTATAATGTAGCAGGTGCAACTGACATACAATAAAATTCACACATATTTAAAGTGTATAGCTTAAATTCTACCCATAAAATTATCACAATAAAGATAATAAATATATCAATTACCCTAAGAATTACCTTGTTCTCATTTCTCTCTATGTAATGTATCTTCTCCCCACCTCTTAACAACCCCGTATCCTGAGACAACTACAGATCTAGTCTCTTTAACTATAGATTAGTTTGCATGTTTTAGAATTTTATATTATTGAAATAATCTGTGAACTCATTTATCTGGTTTCTTTTACTCAGCATTCGCGATTCATCCATGTTGTAACATGTATCAGCAGTTCATTTATTATTTGCTACATAGTATTTTACTGCTTTTTTATCCTTTAGCCTATTGATGTACATTTGTATTGTTTCCAGTTTGGGGCTATTGCAAATAATGCTCCAATAACTGTTTATGAACAAATCATTGCATGAGCATATATTTTCATTTCTTGTGTGTAACTAGGGACAGAATGTCTAGGTAATACGGTAGGTGTACGTTTAACCTTTTAAGAAACTATCAAAAAGTTCACCTCAGTGATAGTACCATTTTACATTCCCATTTGCAGTATATGAGAGTTCCAGGTCTTCCACATCCTTGCCAACAGTTGGTATGGTCAGGTTTGTTTATTTTAGACATTTTAATAGAAATGTAGTAGTATCGCATTGTGGTTTTAATTTGCACTTCTCTAAAGACTAGTCATGTTGAGTATCTTTTCAAGTGTTCATTTGCCATCCATCTATCTTCTTTGGTAAAGTGTCTGTTCAAATCTGTTCTACTTTTATTACTGAATTTTTTTGTTTTCTAATCATTAAGTTTTGAGAGTTTTAAAAGTATTTTAAAAGATATATGCTTTGAAAGTATTTTTTTTCCTAGCCTGTGGCTTGCCTTTTCATTCTACTAAGAGTATCTTTTGAAGAATAGCCATCCTTAATTTTAATAAAGTCCAATTTATCAGGTTTTCTTTTACGGATTATTTTCTCATTTTCTTTCTTTTCTTTTTTTTTTTTCTTTTTTTTCTTTTTTTTCTTTTTTTTTTTTTTTTTGAGATGGAGTTTCACTCTTGTTGCCCAGGCTAGAGTGCAATGGCATGATCTCGGCTCACTGCAACCTCCGCCTCCTGGGTTCAAGCGATTCTCTTGCCTCAGCCTTCCAAGTAGCTGGGATTGCAGTCATGCACCACCATGTCTAACTAATTTTGTATTTTTAGTACAGATGGTGTTTCACCATGTTGGTCAGGCCGGTCTTGAACTCCTGACCTCAGGTGATCCTCCCACCTCACCCTCCCAAAGTGCTGGGATTACAGGCATGAGCCACGGCATCTGGCTGGATTATTTTCTAGGTATGGTAAAATTATTTTTGCTTTAAACAGGACATTATACATTACAGGTATTTCAATAATTTTTAAAATTCTTTCTGTTTACCAATGAGGTTACCATTTCTGATATTCTTCGTTCCTTTGTTTAGATTTGGATTCTATCTGGTATAATTTACCTTTTGCTTGAGTGACATCTTTAACAGGTTTTATAGTGCAGGTATGCTGAAGTATTTTAACTTTCGTATGTTTGATAACATCTTTATTTTGTCTTTTTTCTTGAAAGACAATTTTATTGGGTAAAGAATTCTAGGTTGACAGTTTTTTTTTCTTTTTGGTCTTTAAAGATGTTGCTCCACAGTTTTCTAACTTGCATAATTTCCTAACAAAATTTGCCTTAATCTTGTTTCTCTATATATAATGTATTTTCCCTTCCCTTTCCTATTTCTCTTAAAATTTTCTATTTATCACTAGTTTTAAGTAATTTGATATTTATGTGAGTTACTGGCTGAATTGAGTTCCCCCAAAAATTCATATGTTGAAGTCCTAACTTTTTGTACCTCAAAAATATGACTGAATTTGGAGATAGAGTACTTAATGAGGTAATTAGATTAAAATGAGGTCATTAGGATGGGCCCTGATCTAACATAACTGGTGCCCTTATAAGATGAGGAAATGAGGACACACAAAACTACAGAGGGAAGATGATATTAAGACACAGGATACAAGCCAAAGAGAGAAGCCTCAAAATCAACCAGCTACCAGCTTAATCTCAGACATGTAGCTTTCCAAAATCATGAAAAAATAAATTTCTTTTTTTAAGCCATGCAGTCTGTGGCATTTTGTTATGACACCACTAGAAAATGAATACAATATTCCTTGATATAATTTTCTTTGTGTTTCTAACATTTGGCATTTATTGAGCTTCTTGGATTTCCATCAAATTTGAAAATTTTCAGCCATTATTTCTTCTTTTATTCTATCTCCTGCCTTTCCTTTCTGGATTCAAATGATATTTATATTAGGTTGCTTGAAGTTATCTCCTAGCTTACTGATACTACATATATTTTCTTTATTCTTTTATCTCTGTGTTTATTTTTTGAAGATTTAACTGCTAATTCTTGAATAATCATTTTTCTTTAATGTTTACCGACTATTAGCCATATCCAGTGTATTTTTCATCTCTAAGATTGTAGTTTCTATCTCTAGAATTTCAGTTTGGGTCATTTTAAAAATACCTTCCGGCCAGGCGCGGTGGCTCAAGCCTGTAATCCCAGCACTTTGGGAGGCCGAGACGGGCGGATCACGAGGTCGGGAGATCGAGACCATCCTGGCTGACACGGTGAAACCCCATCTCTACTAAAAAATACAAAAAACTAGTCGGGCTAGGTGGCGGGCGCCTGTAGTCCCAGCTACTCGGGAGGCTGAGGCAGGAGAATGGCGTGAACCCGGGAGGCGGAGCTTGCAGTGAGCTGAGATCCGGCCACTGCACGCCAGCCTGGGTGACAGAGTGAGACTCCGTCTCAAAAAAAAAAAAAAAAGAAAGAAAGAAAAAATACCTTCCAATTCTTTACTTGCCACATTTAGACTTTCATCTAAGTTTTTGAATATGGAATATAGGTATAAAAACTATTTTAATACCATGAACCATTAATTCTCCCATCTTTATCAATTTTCTGTAGGTTCCATTTGGTTGATTTTTCTCCTCATTCAATAGAATTTATTATGGGTAGCATTTTCCTATTTCTCTGTATTCCCAACAACTTCTAATAGTTGTGAATTTTGTATTTCTGGCACTTAATTTTTTTATTCCTTTAAATATCCTTGAGAGCTTTATTCTTGAACATGGTAAGATTAATTATAATTAATCCTACCTTAAAAGGATATGGTTAAGATTACTTATAATTATTCCTACCTTAAAAGTAAGGCCACTTAGACCATTCAGGTCTTACTTTTAAGGTTTTCTAGGTGGGGTTAGAGCAACATTTAGTCTAGAGTTAATTTTCTCCACTGCTGAGGCAAAACTCCTCTGAGTACTGTAATGTTCTGTGAACTACGAGATTTTCCACTCTAATAGGTGACCCTGTGTTGACTTTAACAATTATTCTGTCTCCTTCTTTCAGATAATTCATTCTCCCCTGCTCCAGGTAAGTTGTTCACATGTATCACTGACACTCAGTTCAATTCTTGAGCAGGGGGGTTCCTCTTCAGATCTCTGCTGCTTTTTCTCTGTGACGTTCCCTATTTTCAAGTGTACTTCTCAGTGACCATAGATGCCTTGACTTTCCTATACTGAAAGTTCCACCTTCTCAGCGCAAGGAGACTTCAGGGCTCTCCCTGGTTTCCTCCATCCTGACTGCATCCTAGAGACATTATCCAGGCAATAATCTGGGCCAATCACAGGGTTTATTTTGTTTCCCGTCTCTCAGGGACCAGTGTCCTTTGTTTTCTGACACTGAATGTCACAACAGTTATTTTACCCAGTTCATTATTTTTTAGGAAGACATGGAGTTTTACTAGGGGCTTACATACAGAGGAGATAGTTCAGTGGCTGCGGGCCGGACAGGAGAATGCCTTACATAGAGAAATGGTACAGTGATGGTGGGCTGGACAAGACATCTCACAAACAGTCCAGCAATGGCAGAGTGGACAACATACTGGCCTTACCTACACTGCAGTGGTGGTGTGCTGGACAAAACCACATGGCTGAGTGATGGCAGCCTAGGCAGGAAAACTGCAACTGCTTACAAAGAGCATGCAGTTTATATAACATTTTCTTTCTTTTTCAAAAATGGAAAATTTTTTAATGTAATAAAATTAAAACACAACACATCAGAATTTATGGGATATAGGTAATGCAGAAGTGTCAAGGATGTGGAACTCACATACATTGCAAATGAGAATACAAATGTTACAGTCACTTTGGAAAGCAGTTTGGTAGTTTCCTATAAAGTTAAGCATAGAATTACCATTAAGAGAAACAAAAATGTCAACATAGAATAATGCACTTGAGTTTATCTTGAAAAATGTGGTCACTGAGATTATTTTACTTAAACTATTATTGTAGGTTCAGGGGTACATGTACAAGTTTGCTATATAGGTTAACTCATGTCATGGGGGTTTTTTGTACAGATTATTTCATCACCCAGGTACTAAGCTTAGTATCTGATAGTACTTTTTCTGATCCTTTCCCTTCCACCCTCAAGTGGGTCCCAATGTCTGTTGTTTCCTCCTATTTGTCCATGTGTTCTCATCATTTAGCTCCCACTTATAAGTAAGAACGTGTGATATTTGGTTTTCTGTTCCTGCATTAGTTTACTAAGAATAATGGCCCCCAAGCTCCATTCATGTTCCTGCAAAGCACATGATCTTATTCTTTTTTAGGGCTGCATAGTATTCCATGGTGTATATGTACCACATTTTCTTAACCCAATATGTCATCATTGGACATTCAAAGCACATAGTGCTTTGAACTTTCCTTAAATTAGTGTTTAAATATATGTCATTGGTCCTAAAATGTAGTATTTTTATTATCATTTGTCTTTTAATCCTCTAATTTTAGTTTGTTTTTCCCTTTTCACCTGAGAGTTAACAAGTTTTTTTTAAAATTTTTAATTTACAGGTGAAAGGACTTTTTAAAAATTTGATCTGTAATTTCCAATTGTATTGTTTTGTGATTGAAGACTTGTCATAACACTTTATGAAACTTACTGATGCTTTATTTGTGACCTAATGTATTATCAGCCTTTTAAATAGTAATATATTTTTAGGTTTTATTTTTATATTTGTCTTCACTTCCAATATTTTAAATATCTTCTCTCTACTTTTATTAAACTCTCTAAACTTCCACTACTATTATCTACTCTTGACAATTGTTCCAAAATAGTATACAGAGACACAATTCCCATATGTTTGCATTGATGAAAATAATAGTGATAAGCACATTGCTTATCAAAGAGATCCTTTCCTCTACTTCTGTAGTCTCTTCAGTTCACCAAAAATATATTGAATATAATTAGATACCAAAGATACCAGGTCAAAGACCTGGTCCTTGACTCAGAAGGAACTTGGAACTCCCCATGCTTTTCCTTCACTGAGTTTTGCTAGAATCTTCCATGATTTTGTATACATATTTTTTTTAAGTACAGTGTTCTAAAGACTTACTGTTGCCATATTGTATTACTCAAAATTTCTGTGCAGCCTACTCAGAAAACTATACTGATGATCCCTAATAACAAGAATGTGTACCATCTTCATCTTTCCCTGTCCTTTCCTACCTTTCTCTGAGCCACAAAGACTCTGGCTTCAAACAGTTAGTAGGACATTACTATTACTAATTATAAAACTATAGAAGAAGTGAGAGAAAAATAATAGATACCAGAAAGTTAACATACATTATAATTATAAAACTAAAAATGATTGTAAAATTACAGTCACTAATAATGAAAATATCTTTGTGAAATGGGGATTGTCAAATGTTTCAACGAGCACACGTCTGTATATTTAATATTTTATAAAAGTGTAACTTGACAATTAAGATGATAAAATGAGAATTAGACTAATTTTCCTGCCTTTTTTACTTATACAAAATGGTGATAAAAATGTCAACCTTGTTCAGTTGTTGATAAAATTAGAACTAATGAATGCAAAACATTCTTGACACATAGCAGGTATTGGATATACAGTTGTTCTTGTTTTCATAATTATTAATTCATTCTTATATAAAAAGACATTTGTAATTTTTTGAAACAATGATCCTGAGACATAAATAACTTAAAGGCCTGTCTGGCGTACATTTTGGGAGAATTTAGGACTTGAGCTGTTTTTTCTACCAGTAGTTGGAAAAAAGACTAGTAGTCATATGTGATTTCTGCTGACCTGAGTTTATTTCCAGTAACAGCGGTCACAACAAAGCTTTCAAATATGACTTTGTATATCTCAAATGTCATGGGAGAAGCTGGAACTATACAAGAGAAAATCATTGCCAGACGTTCTGGTTCTCTTCTCTTATTTGAAAACAGCCAAACTCAACTCATCCTTCAGTTTTCTGCTTACACATGCTCACTTACAAAGGGAGACCATCCCTTTTAGGGTAGGCCAGATACTCCTCTAAGCGGTCCTATGCCACCACCGCAGTTTACCCTATCATAGTATTCATCACATTTTTTTCATAGTTATCGTGTGGTTATATTTCTTCCTGACATATTGAACTTCATAAAAAAGGAAAAACATATCTGTTATATTCATTGGTCTAGCTCCAGCACTAAGCAGATTGTTTTATGCAATACTGGTTATTTCATAAATATTAAATAAATGAATGGGTAAATGAATACATTTCCCAATAGTTGTGCAGGTTTAAATTTAGGGCCAGAGACAGCTCTAGAACTTGTGTCTGAAGTAGACACCAGAAAATTAGAAAACACATTGCTTCAAAGGTTTTCAATAGGTTGCAGTTCCTGGGCAACTTCTCTATCACTGACAATCACCAGAGACCATCAGAGATCATCTGAATTGGCATTGCTTTGGAACCAGCTAGGACTCCCTAATCCATAGCTATACATTATGTATGTGCACATTCAGATTCAACTAAACTGGTTTGTAAAGAAGTACCTATGTACCATGATGAAAGCCAGGTGCTTTATCATGTAATTTCACTCAGTGGTACAAACTTTAATGGAGCAGGATGCTCATTTGCATTATAAATAAAGAAGTAGGCTACAAAATATATTACAGCTAGAGCCAAATCATCTTGCTTGTTAATGGAAGAACAAGGATGCATACAAATGTAATGTAAGCTTGCACATTGGGAGTGAATATTTTGAGGCAAGGCACAATTTGATTGTGTGTGTTTTTCCATGGGTGTATGATGTGTCATCAATGAACTCAATTGAAGCCCAAATTGATCCATCTTATAGAATATATTAGGATATATCTTATAGAATATACTATCATATATATAGAATATATCAATGTTATCCTTATTGACATTCACTTGCTGTCAGGCAATAGATTATGTGCATCTCATTTTTCTCATCTGCAAAGTGAAAATACTACATGCCTTGTTTCTCTCATGGGGTCATGGGAAGAGCAAGCAAGATATCCACATGGAAGTCACACTGCAATAATATAACACTTCAAAATTTTAAAAAGATTGTTAACACAGTTATCCCTATTTTCTTACCCTGTACTTATTTTACTGAGCAAGCTTTGCTTTCTTCTTTATTTGTGGGTTTATAGCTTTTAGGTAACTACTCCTGAATTCTTTCAATTCTATCAACCTTATCCTAGTAAGTTTTAAGGATTTTTTTCAGATTTAGGTATATTGAAAATCAAATTGGATTCCCAGAAAAATAACACTTGCTTACACTGAAAGTTTGCTTTTGCATGGTTACCATTAAAATGAAGGCAAATTCAAGAAGGTTTGATGAAAACAATATTGGACTTGACTTTTGAACGCTGCCCTACATTTATCAGGATTGCAGTCCTTAATTTGAAACTTTCATCTATAAAATGGTGGTGATAATTGTGAGCTATCTTAAAAATCATCAAATTCCATCAAATGGCCAATAGCACAAAAGACTTTGTGCTTTGCTCATATAGTCAATATTTAAGAGGAAATGCATTTAATAGAAAAATGTACATTTTATATATTTAAATCAGTTTTTGTTTTTTGAATATAATTTTTTATTTCTAAAAAGCACATACCATAATGTTAACTAAATTGATGAGAAACTGAATATATTTCTTTGATAACACAAAGTGTAGACCCATTTTGGTCTTTTAGAAGTGCAAAATTTATGACAACCCTCAGGAAATTAAAAGGTTTGCTATTACCACATCAGAAACAAGAAAAAAATTTCTGCCATCACAAAACAAAACAAACCTTTTTGTGGAAAGTATTGCTTGATCTGTTATTATCAGCAGCAAATAGACCTAAGCATTGCCAGAATTTATAGGGAAATCAACATGTCTGAGGTAAGCCAACTTGTCCTTTTTCCCCCTCTCTTAAACAAGGTTGGGTTATATGGAAGCAGCAAAAGGCTTTGTGTTTCTTTACTATGTTCCACCCAAATCACATAGCCAAGTTTCAGAATCATTGTGTTTATATAGTGAACTTCAAACACCTATTTCCTAATTTGGATTGATTAGAACATCTTCAAAACATCTGTCCAACTTGGTACTCTGCCCAGGAAGTCTAATAACTTTTGAGAAGAGAAACAAAGATTTATTGGGTAAGACAGGGAACTACCTGGAAAATTATGAGGTTTTAGTAAGACTATCGGTACTCCTAAACTTGCCAACAGTCAGCCCTGTGGAATGCAGTAAGAACTATAGGTAGCTTTAACATAAACTCTTTGATTAAATGCAATTATAAGAAATTGTCATGTGTCAGAATTGATATTTTTTTTTTCCTGGAATAACACACAAAATAGTCAATGTCGGAAGTATGATTAGTAGATTTCCAAAACTGGCTCAATTTTCCTGCATGGTATGGTCTGGAAGTAATGAGAAATTCTGCTTTCTGCTTTCTCAAAACTCCATCTCTTTTCCAAGTTCTGGGATGCTTACAATTTTTCTTTCTGAACAACTTCTGTAGTTTCTAAAGGGAAAGAGCACATAGCAAGGTATGGGTATAATGAAAAAAACGAAAAAACAAAAAAACTAAAATACTGCCAATGTTAAAGGAGAACGTTTCCCTTGATGAATTCAACATGACTCCAGGTCTATTCTCAAAGTTTCAAGACTTAGAAATTTGACTTGTTGGCATTCTGGAAGTGGATTGATTTTTGTCTCAGGAACTGACTCACATTAACCAAAGTTCATGGAGCTATAATGGATAAAAACAGATAATATTTTAAGGATTAGCACTGAGAACTGTAACTGTTCATGCATTTGGGTACTTCGTCCTTTACCCAGAGCGTTTTCTCCAGGCAATCTAACCACAATGCAAGTCAAAGTATAATCAGAAGTTGAATAGGACTATTTATTGTATGATTTCAATGTTTAAATTCATCATCTCATATGACTGTTTAAAAATTAGCGTTAGTCCTTTCACAAAGCATCCCTTTCCAGGTATTATGGAAGCTTCTCTCTCTTTTCCTCTGTACTCTCTATAGCTCACATTTCATATAAAAATATCCTCTAGGAGGAGTATCTATAGAGTCACTAACAAACATTGCTTTCCAAATCAGTTTCTCAAATAACTCTTCCCTCAAGGAGCAAGACAGCATTTAATCACAGATGGTCAGAAGGATAAAATTCAACAAGGAATAAAGGTGAAGAAGCAAGAAGTGCTGAAGATATATATATATATTTTCTACTATCTCATAAGTTTAATAGGGGCTGCTCTGTAGCCTGCTTCTACTTGGGTATCAGCAGTCTCCTTCCTGGAGCTTGAATATTCATTAAAATGACTATAAACTAGAAAGTTAAATGTCTCTATGAAGCAAATGCAAAAGCAGCCACAAAGTGCATCTACTTTGATTCTTTTAGAAGGAACTTTTTTCAATCATTATTCTGAAGGCCATGACTTTATTATTTTATGTAAATTTAAAGTTAGAAGTTAAATAAGTTTGGTTGCATAGGATGGTGAATAAGGCCATAGCTCTAAAGAAGATCTGGCTTTAAGTCTTACCTCACCCACTGCTTAGTTGTGTGACTTTCTCTAAACATGGGGATAATAAAAGCACCAAACTCACAATGTTGTAGTAAGGATTGCACTGGAGCATGTAAAGTGCTTGGCAGAATGTCTGCCGTGTAATAAGTGCTCCATAAATTCTAGTGGCTACTGATGTTGCCACTGATATTACTGTTGTTGCTATTGGTGATGCCTCTGTGGGATTCTTCTAATAGCCTCCCACACTATAGAAAGCAATTTATTTTCTATGGAATATGATGGAATAAGAACAGTTTAGGTCAGACCATTGTTGTCTACTGCCTGGCCTCATACTGTAAAGTTTGATAGTTCTCAAAACTGCACACAGCAGCCTCTTGCACAGCTGGATGTGCAATTCTCTGGACTACAGATCTTCAATGGCCTCCTACAGGGGTTCAGTTGGGTTAACAGAGTCCAACTTTGGCCAACTCTACAGCTTCCTCTCTTTCCCTTTCCTCTTTTTACTTTATGATCCACTAACACTAACCTCCTGAGAGGGATTCCTGTGCTATCTCTCTCCTAGATACTTTTGCTTCTGCTTCTCTACTCTGTTGGAATGCCCTCTCATTTCCAGTCTACTAGGTTAACTCCTACATACCCTTGAATGGTTAGTTCTTACACCATCTCGTGGCCTCTTAACTCAAAGATCGGCTCACCACTGTTCCCAGCACCCAGCACACTGCTTGGCATACTGCATGCTCTCAAAAAACGAATGAATGAAAGGACAGCTCTTTGACAGGGTACTAATAGGGCACTCCACTAAGAGAGATGAGGAAATGGAGACACAAAGAAGTCTCCATTTGCAGGTTTGAAGCCAAATATTGGTCAGATTATGAAAAACAGTCTTCAGATATATAAATATGGGAACTTACGATACAATTTTTGTGAAATTTAAAAGTCAACAGATCGTTTTATGGCATACCATGCACTGATTAGTTGAATTAATCCAGTTATTATGGAAGGGAAGAGCATACGAATTCATTTCCGCACGTGTTTTTTTTTTCAAAGGCTTTAGACACATTATCATATATTGAGTTGTAAGAGTTTACTCATCTTAGTAAAGAAAATAATTTAAAATTCTTAATCATGGATTATACAATTAGTCACCATTGTTGACCTACACATTTAATTTGCTCAAGTCAAAACAAGATTTTTCATTCAGCCAGCACTACAAGCTCAAGCTAGTAGCTAAGAAATTAAGCCAATTTGCCATTGTTAGTCTTTATCTTGCTTTATGTTATCACATACAACCTGGATTCTGAAATTAGTACATATCTGAAGTTTTTGTTGAAACTTGAGGTAAAATGAAGCTAATCTGCTTTATCCCAGCTGTACTGGCTTAGTAATATTAATAGTAACACTTCTTTTTCTCCGTGTGCTAACCAATTGTAATTCAGATGGTACTTAAGGAGCAGATGCTGAGAAGGAATGTTTCTGAGGAGAGGATGGCTGTTGGACAGTAACCAAATGCCTTAAATACATAATGCAGCATGTTGTTAGTGACTCGCACCATTAGCCTTCAAGAAGTTTACCTCATAACCATGGCCTCAGCATGTGTAAACCCACCAGATGCTTAGCTTAATTACGCTTTTGAGATACGTGCACTTGGCAGTACATCATGAGATAGGTAAGTATTACCTCCTAGCAGCTAACATAGAAATTAATCAGGCAGGAGACTCCATTTTAGAAATGCGAGCAAAGGATGCAATTTTAAACACTGAGATAACTCCAGCTGCACATTTCGATCTGTTGTAAAAGAGCAGAATCAATTCATACAACTTGTATTCCACAATGTTTGGGTGAACTGTCTCTTAAGCATACTTGGAGGGCCTAATCTTGAAGTTGCCTCATTTGATGAAAGGAAGCAACTCATTTCTCCAGCATAATTAGCAAATATGACACTCTGGATGAGAACATCTCCCAGATAGCAAAATATTTTTTAAAATAGCAGTAGTAAAAAATAGCATAACAAAGCATGGTGTAGTGGAAGGAATGTCAGTCTTGGTTCCAGTTAGGTGGGAGTTAGGACCCTGGCCCTGCTACTCACAAGCTATGTACCCTAAGACAAGTCACTCCACATCCCTCAGCCCGTTTCCTTATCCATAAAATAAATATAATGTTAATCTACCTGTTGGGTCCATGACTATACCAGTTGTCACGGCTAGGTACAGGTTCCAGCCCATACTGAGGTCCGAGGGGAGTGGGTGGATAAGCAGATAGCTGAAAGAACACTCGGGGGGGGGGCTGTAGGTAGGTGAAAGATGAATTTATTCAGCAGCAGCTCTCATCAGCAGCTTACTTACACTAGCTCTCTCACACTGTCCGCCTTGTCTCAGCTGTCTGCTCCAGCTCTGTGGCTCCTCCGAGCAGCTCACCCACACTAACTCTCTCACACTGTTCACCTTGTCTAGGCTGTTTAGTCCAGCAGCTCCCACACACAGCTGCACAGCCGGCTCTCCCCTGCTTTCAGGGTCAGCAGCTTAACTCTTTCTCTAGGCATGAGCTGAGCATTGCTGTGTCCTGGCTCCCCACTCTCCATCTTTGCTGACGGTTCTCTCTCTTTCTGGGCACAGGTGCACCTGTATAGTGTCAGCAGGGCAATTATACCTTTTACAGACAACAGAGGCTTAGCGCCACATGATGAGCCTTCCCATGTTATGGCTACATGGCTGTGATAACAAGTAGAGTTATATGTCTGTCCTGTAAACTCGCTGAGTCACTCTGGATGTTTACCTGGGCCTATCCTTGACCAAAGCACAGCCATGTTCCTTAAACTACTCTTTAAGGTTGTTTTGAGGGTTAGAGATTTGTTGGTGAAGTGCCAGACACAAAAAAGAAGCCCAATAATTAGCCAGTATTGCTGTTCATTGTATCATTATGTGTACAGGCTGATGGAATTGTAGAATTTGAAGCTCAAATGCTGTCAGGGCTGATGTAAGTCAGTAAAGAGGATGAGGGATGATGTAGTTGGAACCCTGGTGGAATCAGGGAATGTACACTTCCTCTTAAGGATTTTTGATTCAAAATCTTTTAAACACTATGGACTGAAAAAAAAAAAAAGTCTTATTTCTGGTATGTGAATTTGTCCCAGGCCATCAATCTGTAATGCTTGATATTCCAACTTACCCTTTTAAAAAAATAAAATAAAATAAAGTGCATGTTATGAGAGACTGTTGTTACTTGTCCTAATCACCCAGCCATTTAGTGGCAGAGTTGAAATCAAATCTCCCTCTTAGTATGTTTACTTGAGCTTTCTTCTTTCAATCACAAACTTGTCTTTTCTGGCATCCTTTCTGGAATTCTTAGGGAAGAAATCTAATTTCCTTTTCTGGTTTCTGCATGTTGCTTTCCTTGGACCAAGCTGATCCTATTATCCTCTGCCATCCTGGCCAATGAGAAAACAAATGTGTTCACCTGCTTTCACTCTGGGTCTTTAAATACTAAGGCTCAGAAGAAATCCTTTCCTAGTTCACATTTCTGATTTTTCAAGCCTGGAGACAACTGGTTACAGAACTTTCTTCCTCCTTTGAACCTCAATTTCTAATTCTACATCTTTTCTTACAGCTACATTTGCTACTATTATTCCCACTTTATGGATGAATAAATTGAGGTATACAGATATTAAACAGCTTGCCCAAGATCACGCAGCTTTAAGACTTAGAACTGGCTCTAGAGTCAATGCTCTTAGCTATTACATTCTTCTGTCTCTTGAAATTCATATTACTTTTTTAAAAGTATTATGTTAAAAGAATTTTAAAGAAAATGAGAGTTCCCATTATTCATTGGCCGAAATGCCCTTACCATCTTCTTTTTTCCTCAGATATGCTTTGTGCTCCCACAATGTTGAAGTAACGTCCTCAGGTTTTTGCACATTGCAGCCAACATCAGTGAAATCAAGATTACTGTGCAAGGTGTTGACTTAACAAAACAAACTTCTGGTTCAACCAGTCTGTTTCACACTGTGCCTAGTGACCCCAAGGACCTGATCTGTGTTGGTGTTACATTTTATCTAGTTTATGGATGACAGAACAGTGTGAGCCTTTGCTGAATCAGATTGTCCAGCATCTGAACTACTAGGGAGTAGGTGAAGCATTGGCTCATTCAGGTTGATAAAGCAGCTCAAACTTAGGAAGAAATGTGCTCAATAAAGGTTCTTAAACATAGCAGTAATGACTTATATCAAGCAGGGAGCAGCACTTCGTAACTGTGCTTCTGACAACCCTGATATTCAATGCAGATTATTTATATGTATTACAGGCTTATACTTGTTTGCAAACTTGGCAATTTTTTTTGTCTTTATACTTTACAACAGCATGATTTGCTTTCATTTATTCATACAACAGCAAGGATGTCAGCCAAAATGTCTTTCAAAGAAGCCACATCCTTTACAAATGTAAAACATGTGGATGAATAAAACAGCTAAACTCTGAAAAGAAAAATGAGTTTCTCTAGCTACTGACTAATACCTTATTGTAAAAGGGTTTTCACTGTAGAAATATATTTGTCTTAGTTTTAACATTTATTCAGCTCATTTTGATTTAGCATGCTTTTTCTGACTATTGAGAAAAGTTAAAATGTTAATGGCCACAGTATTTGTAATAGTAAAAACTCAGCTGATATTTATTTTGTGTGACTTTTGCAGTTTTTAAGATGATATTCTACAGATAACAAACTAAACATACTCTTGTTCTCTATATTAATCTTTAAATATGTTCTGCTTTACATTTGTAAACAATGCTTATAGTCATCAATTTTAATATTTCATGTTGTACTTTTGCTTATTGGTAACTAAAAGTTTGCATTTGAGAACATTTTGTTTCATAATGCATCAGCTTTATATTTTATTTCCTCTTAACTATATTATTTGCATTGTTTTTGTGCATGAGTGATCATAAGCAGAGAGAGCTCATAGTATAACAACTCTGAAAATTGTCCAAGTGACTTTCCATTGAAAGCTGTTTGAACAGATGCATATGTACTGTCTTTCAGTATGTTAAAAATATTAACAGGAAAGGTACTTTTTCATAAATATTTTAACACTAACTTAAAATATAATCTTAGCATACCTTCTAGAAAAAAAATACCAAGCAAGAGCCTTTTCCAATTGAATTTGTATGTGAAGAGTATAATTCAACTGGAAATCATACATTGAAGCAAAGAAAGAAAATGCCAGGCATCACATGGAATGTTGGACTCAGTTTTACTTACATTCAGTAAAGCAGAATGAATCTAGAATACATTTATATAAAGAGCAAAAGGACAAATAATGCCTCTGTTTCTTACTGGGATTAAACTCTTATCTAGGTGGTCTGCAAAGAAACAAAGATGTAAGAATGTAAAGCATAGATTGATCAGTCCTTTACTAGCCATCTCAAAAGGGAGAACTGATTGAAGTCTATCAGGAAAACATTATGTATCCATCTACTTGTCAAACTATAAAAATCAAAACAAATGAAGGAACTTAACTTGAAAACATGCCAAGAGTTGAGATTGCTGTTGAACTGATGCAGCCTGGATATTCTAGTGAAGTTACTAGATTCCTGATTTCTATTGATACTGGCTCCTGATTTTCTGATTTAGAACTCACTATCAAGCTTGCACTAATTGTTCCTCATCGTTGAGAATGGAAAGTTCCTGATTTGTGTTGCTTGCACCTTGAGAAAGTCCGTCATCAGATTCCTGAATTTTCCTGCCTCCAAAGAATTACTGATTCATCACAGCTAGAGCTGATTTGACAAATGGTTACATATGTAAGTCTACTTTCTTGAACTACAATGGAATACTCATTTACCCCAATTTTGTGTTTGCTACACAGATAATTATAATGTAGCCACATGTATAAATAACTCATTGAAGTTTTAAAATATTCAAAGTTGAAAATAATGGGATTACTGCCCACAGAAGAGGCATAAATTCAATAAAGTTGAATGAAACATTTGGTACACTAGAATTGATTTTATATACCTGAGACCAGAAGAATGAGAAGTAAAAAGTATTATGAAATAACAAAATAGTCAGCAAGGTGAGGTATTAAGCTACAGTAATAATGAGTTTGTGTATTTCCTAATGATAAACAATATTAAAAGTCAAAGCCAATGGTAATTAGGGCATGGTGTAAAGTAGAGGCCATCTAAATGTCAAAGCGATGATGAAAGTGAATTATCAGTAATTACAAAGACTGCCAAAATAGAAATATATGATGAAGGGCACCTGGTGTGCTAGTTGAGAGCACTGCTAAAATGGCTTACTAATCATTGTGGCTAAGAGAAGAAAACAAGTTAGATACAAATGAGGATGAAGAAATGATATAGTTGGGAGAAAAAACCAGAGGTTGCCTATGGCAAGAGCAACCATAATTAATGATTATCAATGTGAGGAGGTTGAAAACACAGAAGCTTATTTTTTTTTATAAATTTGATCTTTTTTTACAAATTTGAAGGAGTTCTGAATGACACATGGCACAGCATTGCAAGTGAGTAACTGCCACAGTGTGACAGGGAAACTTACAAGAGCCAAGTAGAACAAGACATTGTAAGATAACATTAAGATTGTCATTAGTATAATGTTGAGGTACTTAAAGTAAATATAACAATAATTGAAGAGAAAAATGCATGAGTTTGATATTAAAATTCTTGGGGAAGATATATACATTCGTTTGCCTTTTCCTTTAACCATTTAACATATGTTGAGTCCCTTCTACTTTTCAATTACACTAAATCACCTGCTAGAAATAGGCAAGTGTCTTAGAAATAAAGAAATTGTGAGATTATATATATATACATACACACACTTATACATCATGGAATACTATGCAGTGCAGCCATAAAAAAAGAACAAAATAATGGCATTCGTAGCAACCTGGATGGAATTGGAGACCATTATTCTAAGTGGAGTGACTCAGGAATGGAAAACCAAACACTCTATGTTCTCACTCATTAGTAGGAGCTAAGCTCTGAGGATGTAAAGGCATAAGAATGATACAATGAACTTTGAGGACTTGGGGGAAAGGGTGGGAGGGGTGTGATGGATAAAAGACTATAAACTGGGTACAATGTATACTGCTCAGGCTATGGGTCCACCAACATCTCACAAATCACCACTAAAGAACTTACTTATGTAACCAAATACCACCTGTTCCCCACAAACCTGTGTAAATAAAATAAAATAAAATAGAAAATAAAATAAAATAAATAAATATGGAAACCACATTGACATGTGCATAACATAGATATCAAAAGAAACTCAGACAAACTTACTTCTCATAACTCTCAGTTTCATATGGAATTTAACTGAATAATATTACCCATTTTTCTAATGTTTTTATTTTAAAATAGATTGCATATTTACCATCATCAGACATTGACCTTTATGAAACATCTCCTCATTTACAGAAGAATTGCAGGACTTATCTATAATTTTTAAATTGGAATTAGTAATCAGAATCCAAACTCAATATATTTTCCTTTTCTAGCCAAATACACTAATTCAAACTATATTGCTTCTAACAGAGAAAGCAATTAATTTTTGTGAATCTACCAGAGAGTCTCCTGGAAATCATGGTTTCTATTAAACAGTAATAACAACCAAATCTGATATCAGGGAATAAAATATTTCATAGTTTTCTTTATTCAGTCAACATTTTCTAAATACTTACTATGTGCCAGGCACAGTGAAAGATGTAGGAGATATTAACATGAATAACATTTGAAGTCTGTATTTTGAAAGTTCATGTTCACATCACTGGAGACAAATTCAAACATGTAATGTGGAATAGGCTGGAGTACAGTAATATCAAAGCTAAAAGGAAACTTCTATAGAAGGAGCAACTAAATCTGTTAGGATAGTCAGGAAAAGTTTTATAGAATAGTTGATAATAAAGGTGAGTATTAAATAATATGGGTGGAAGATTTCAGAGAGAAAGGAAATATAACAAAACTCTGTTTATATTTTTTACTTTAAGTTCTGGGATACATGTGCAGAATGTGAAGGTTTGTGACATAGGTATACACATGCCATGGTTCAAAACCCTGTTTAAATGTCAATTCCTAGATGAATTTTCATCAGTTCCCAAAGGCAAACCTGGTAGTTCCCTCCTCTGCAATCCTACAGCATTTTATCCAGTATCTTTGTCATAGAAAAAACAAAAAACATAAAGCACTAAAATGTATCACAAGTGTATCTGTCACATTGTTAATAAATAAATAAATAAATAAATAAGAATCTTTTAGGTAGCAAGGACATGGACATGTATGTATGTAGAGTAATGGAATGCTGATGGGCCACTGAATGTTTACAGAGTGAAGCAAAGTATAGTTTGGGTAAACCACTGGTAGAAGAAATGGACCATCTTGGTTGGTGGTAAGTGGTAATGATATGGTCAGTGACCTTCTCAAACATAAATCTATGATATCATCCCTTGCTTAAAACTCTTTAGTTGCTTATCTTTACACCTAGAGTAAATCTGACTTCCTTTTGAAGTTGTGCAATGCCCTGGAGAGCCTTCTTTTACCTCCTCATCTTGAAACATTTTCTTTTCTCATACACAATACTACATGTCACAAATTTAACTAATATTTACTGAACAAATGTAACAAATATGCTGGGAATATAGCAGTAAATGAAATTGGCCCTGCCTCAGAATCTTTGTATACATTGCTCCCCTTAATTGAAGCACTCATCCTTCCATTCATTGCATGAACACCTCTTCTTATCATTTAGATCTCAGCATCTGTGTTCACCATAGGAAAGAATTCCCTATGCATTTGATATAATGGAGACCCTGATCACATAATCTTTTTCAAGTCATTGCATATTTCTTCCCACTAGATTGCAAGTTCCATAAGGAAAGAATGTTTGCCTATTTTGTTCGCTGTTATATCTACAATACCTAGTCCAGTATGTGGTCCAGAGAAAGGAATTCAATAAGTATTTTGAATGAATGAATAGCATTAACCACAAATTATAAATATTTTGCATTTATTTTTATTTACTTAATTGTATTATTTGCCTTCCAAACCAGAATGTGAGCTCCTCAAAGTAGGAACTTAGCCTTTCTTGTTCACCCTCTATCTTCCCACTGTGACTAACACAGTGCTTGGCACATAACAGGTGCTACATATTTATTTAAATAAAGAATGGAAATAAATGGAGAATTGAGGATGTAGGAAGGATGAAGAAGCCAAATTAAAATAGGAAATTCACGGAGAAAAGTAGGGCTACTTGGTTGGTTTTGTTAGCTATTTAGAGATAATAAAGAAATGAGTTCAGTTTGGACATGTTAAGCTTGACAGTCCATGTAAGTTTGGAATGTGACACTTGAGAGAGTTCAAAATTCCTTAAGAGTAGATATGAGTTTTCAGTGTTTGTAAATTGATATCCTGTGAGTGAATTATATTATCTGATTTTCTCAAAATGGAGATCAGAAGAGTAGAAAACAGGTATTTTGGTTTATTTTATTGAAGGATACCTAGCTATATCTTGATATTGTCATGTTAAATTTTTCTTAGGAGAGTTTAATTTTAATAATAATGCAGAACTACAATACACGTAGTCTACCACTTTTATTTTCAACCCTAACATTTTGCAAATAGGAGAAAAAGAGTTTATTGATGGACCCTCATCAACAAATTCCCTATTCCACTCCTATAAGGCCCACTTTTGGCCTATATATGTATATACATTTAAAATTACATAGCTTCTAAATCTACTACCAAATAATTTTTAATTGAAATTAATAGAAAATTCTATGTGTGCTGAAATTTCAAGAGCATAAAATTTATAATTGAACTTAACTAACATAAGGGCTAAAGATATATAGACAAGCAGTGGCTGAAAGAGAATAACAAAGACAGGAAAATCATATAGACATTCATTTATAGTGAGGGTGCTATGTAACCAGTTCTATATATGACATCACACTAAAACAAGTACCAAAATATATAGACTATCACTATCATGGTCCGATAGAAAATTGCATGATTCTAAAGTGAGGAGTGAGTGAGCATGGTGGGGATGGCAAAATTTTCTTTTAAAGGGACAGATAGTAAATATTTTAGGTTCAGTGGGTTAAGAGGCAAAAATTGTGGATATTATGTAGGTAATTATATAACAAGAGAAGAAATAAAAATTCATATTGGAGAAATTCAAATGATAATTATAGAGTTCAATTTTTTCTAATACAGGTCTCCTAATAACAAGAATGGAATTGTTTTTTCAAAATAATATTTTGCTTAATTAGGGTTCAAATATATTGTCCTCTATCATCAAAATAAATAACAAATTTTTATCTGCTCATTCTGATCTGAAATGAGATTTTACATATCTCATATTTGACAATATTTTTCACACAGGTTTTGTCAAATACTTACATCAATTTATGAGAATACAATTTTAATGGAGCATTTTCTTTGCTTGGAAGCAACTTATTGAATTCTATTACCTTCTTCTCTTAATGTTTTCCTTTTAGCTTGTCATTACATTGCAGAGTAATTATTTCCAGTGGAAGGTTATGAAGGGCCTTCTCAAATGCACAGCTAAATGAGTTTTTAAGTATAGAAATTTCCTTTGTTCCTTCACTGAGGCTTGAAAAGCACCACCTGGATCTGTAGTTTTGATTTTGAAAATATAGCCATGGCAAATTTGAATGGAAATGAATGTCTTGTCTTTCATTTTACCTTTTACTGCACAGAAAGTATATAAAGTACCTTGATCTACTTGTGTGTAACAGGTGGAATTCTAAGATGACTCCCAAGATCTCCACCCCCAGGATGTACACTTTATATAGTCCCTAAGACTGTAAATAGGATAGCTTTTACTGCCATGCTTAGAGCTTGCCCCATGAGCATGTTACATTTGGTCTGGAGGTCAGAGATGGTGAAAATCAGAGATTCTAATCATGAAAAGGATTTGACTTGTTGAAGATGGAGAGGACCATGTAGAAGAAATGTGGACAATTTTTAGATGCTGAGAGTGGCTTCTAACAGCCAGCAAGGAAACTTGGTTTTCTGTCCTACAACTAAAAATAATTGAATCCTGCCAAGAAGAATGAACTTGGGGGTGGGTTTTTCCCCAGAGCCTCCAAAAGAGAACTCAGCCTGGCTGACACCTTTATTTCAGCATATGGAACTGTGAGCTAATAAATGGGTATTATTTTAAGCCGCCATATTTATGGTAATTTGAAACACAGCAATAAAAGATCGATGTATTTGGTTTAAACAATTTTGAAAACTGTTAACATGAATTGACTACAGTAAAAGTTTCATATACAAGCACTATTTATTTAGTTTGTGAGTTTATGTTGAATCCGTTAAGACACATTATCAAGTCTGAAGCAAAGTTGATTTCTAAAATAATTCGGTATTTTAAAATAAAATTGAGGACTGTTCTTCCTGTAGAGAAAAATTTCAATCTCATCCATGAGTGTAAAAAATTATAATAAATCTTGACCACTGCTAATCTATAGAATGGCTATATGATAGAGCAATCCATGATATTCTATTTCTGACAAAAATGTATGGAGGATTAAGGCACAAGAATGAATAATGTTTACTATTGACACTTGTGGACCATCAGACTCAAATATTTTCTACAAAATTCCTAGTGAAAAACAATAAACATCTTTTCATTTTCATAAGTTTTATAAATTTGTAAAACTAATCATTTCTCTGCTGCATACATATTTTCAACACTATTCATTGTAACACCTTGGCTGATTCCACTTCAGGTTGTACCAAATTACTGCTTCCTCAACTTCAAAACTTTCTTGCCTATAATTGTTCAACGTAGACTATTTATAGGCACTAATGCTTCAGTCAGTTTACACTCAGGATTGACCTTTCAAACAACTGAGCGGTACTGGTAACATCTGTTGGCTTATCAAGAGTCACAGAAACCACTATATAGCACTTGCCTTGTTTTTCAATTGACTATTGCTGTTGCTGTCAACATTCTCAATTCTTTGAACAACATTTTTTCACAAAAAGACTAATAGTCTAAAAAAAAATTGTTTTATCTGAACAATTTCTTCAGCTGCTGCAATCAAACTCATGAGTCAATTAACTCAACATCGACAAATGTCTTTCTTTGCTTGACTAACAAATGAGTGATTCAGAAACTTTGGTTACATCCTCATTTTCATTTTTGAATCTTGTGAAGAAATTCTGCTATAATAAGATACTCCATTTGTAATGTTTAAATATTTTCTGATTATTGCTTTCTTATAAGTTGGAATGCTGTGGTGAGTGCTTAGGTGGTGATATTAGGTGCTTAGGTGGTGTGGACATATGCTGTTTTATTTTAGCATGATGAAAATGTCACTGAATAATAAATATGTTTTGCTTATGCTGTGTTATGACTATGTGTGGCACTTTAAACACTGTGGAATTATAATTGTGTCACTTGATGGATAGGGCACTTATCAATATTGAGAAGTAATGAAAGCACCAGATATGGTATCTGTGGTGGTTTCTTAACTTTGTTATTACAGTACATAAACAGCCATAGATGATACATAAACAGATGAGCATGGCTGCATTTTGATACAACTTTATTTATGGACACTGAAATTTGAATATAATTTTCATGTGTCATAAAATATTCTTCTTTTGATTATTTCTTAACCATTTCAAAATTTAAAAACCAGTCTCATCTCATGGGCCCTACAAAAATAGGCAGCAGAAGAAAGGAGATTTGGCCCACAGGCCATCATAATATTCCAGCCTCTGTTCTAAAACTTAGATGTTTCGCACTTAAAGGCAAAACAGTTCTGGGTTACTGGTCAGGGTCCCCATGTGTTACTATAGAATTCAGATTAAACATAAATCTGGAAAGGTACAAAATCTTATTTTCAGAAAAAGCACTTTGCTTAAGCCTCGACGTAAGAGGATACAAGAGCCCAACAGTCCTACAAAGCTTTTATTAGCAACTTGAGGCAGTGTTCCCTTTTGTGTGATCCACGAATCAAGCACTTTGTGGGGAGACGGACGGTACTTATAAATGTATATTCATGCCTACCTGCAATTTTATTTCATTAGGAACCTAAACTTTTAATAAATGACCCAGTTAATTCTTCTGCATACTAAAGTTCAAGAGCAGCTGTCTTAAGAGCCCATATGTATATCTAATCAGATATAGAAATGTCAAAACCGATGGCCATAAGCCCGCTCAATAAATATCAGTGTAACAAACTGGCGCCAAGGCAAAGTGAAACTAGAAAACTCAGTTTTATATGTATGTTAAAACATACATCACACATATACAAATATATACATATATATTCACACATCCATATAACTTTTTGTCTCTGAGTAGGAAGCAGTTTAACGTATCTACAAAATTTTAATAATTTTCTCCTTATAATTACTCTGGCTATAATTTCACGTATCAATGTCTATGATTATCAGGAGTTTGTATGTGTTTATGTTGGGAAAGTATTAGGAGTAAAGAGGATAATAATTTTAAATATGATTTAAATTCATATTTTACCCCCCCCCAAAACCTTTCCTTTGGTTTCTTTGAAACTTTGAAATTTATTCTAGCTGGATAGGCCAAGATTTAATATAAGTGGTTTTTTTTTTTTTTTTCATTTAATACTTAGACAATGCAGGGGGGTTCTGGAACATCCTCATTTATTTTAATTAAAACTTTCAATGTTTAGGGTATGTTTGCATAAACCCAACTCTCAAATATAAGAAAATATTTAGCAAAATATTAAGCAAAATAACCATTGCTTAATACATAGCAGAAACCACAGAGTAACAAAGGCCAAAAATGATGTCAAGTTTTTCAAGAGTGCATCTAGGTATACTTGCTTATAAGAGCCTACATTTGAAGTCAAATTGCCATAATAAAGGAAGCATAATCTGAATTTAGAGCTTTCCATAGCAGCTAGTTAATGATATATTATCATACCTTAACATATGAACTTCAACACATTTGAGAAGTTTGTACTCATTTAAAAAGCAAGATTTACTGCATAATCAATATTGCAGCAGAAGCATAAATTTTTTACAATTCAAAAAAAGTAAAGATTTCACTAAATTAAATGAATATTCATATGCTCCCTAGTTAAAACACACTCATTATTTTTACTGTTAACAGTCCTAGTGGAGATAAAACTTTGTGTCCTGTGTTAATCATAACAATGTTCCATGTCACCTCCTTATCATCATAAAGGTCATTTATGGTAATACCGTTGAGTAGGTAAATTCTAAAGATATTCATCAGTCTCCAATTGTTAGGTAATTAGGTTAATTGCTGATTTTTTAATTTAAAAATTGCATTTAAGCAACAACTAACTAGAAGGAAAGCAGTCCAGCGTTCCCAACCATTAGGTGGAGAATGGGGTTAGATAGAGTTGGCTTTCCCTGTTAGATCAATAGACCAGTTCTGTTCCCACACCTCTTACTCAGCAGTTAGTCTGGCACTGATAATGGAACAGAATTGTTCCAAACTCCTTTTCCTCTTTTTTTGGACACAGGACAAGATTAAAGTTTCTCTTACAATCAGATTTGGCCACATGACAGGGTTCTGGATAATGGAATGTTAGCTTAAGCAGGGTGCAACATTGTTAGGCTAGCTTATACGTATATTTAATCACATCCATCCACCAATATCCATGATCTTTCTCATTCTTTCATTGGAAGGAAACAACTATACCACCTTGACAGCCATGTGATAAAGTTGGCAAAGATTCCATTAACCTAGGTCCCTGAATGACTAGGAGAAACATAGTATCGCCTACTTTTCAATACTCTGGAATTGCTCAGGGGCATTTTGTGAATAATAAATTTCTAGTGGTTTAAGCAATTAGAAATGTTGGAGGTAAATTTATTTCAGCAGTTACTATTATATTATTTAATGTAATTGGAGATATAGGAAAAGAGAAGGTCGTGTTTTTCTTTCTTCTTTCCAAGACGAAAACTGCTAGCACTTTTGTTTCTCCAATGCCTGCACTACTCCTGACTTTATTGTTATCAGCAGTTTCTACTTTAGCCTATTGTAAAGGCCTAAGGGTAACAGCTCTATGCTATCCTTTCCATAGAAAATGTGGCTGAGCCTTATCCAATTTCTATTATCATACCTGAAATGGTAAAAATGACCATTTAACACTGGAGGCCTAGTTCTAAATTGACAACTTACATAATACAAAAATCATATATATCACCATTTATGAAACAGAATACATTAGAATACATTAGAATTGTCTGAAACCTCTGAAAGTGCTTGCTACATTTGCAGACACAGTTCTATCTAGAACAGTGAGGGCTGGTATTAGATTGTTTTGGCAACCAATATTTATTCATTTTATTATAATTAAATGTCAAGAAAGGAATGCTGTTTCTGCAAATTTCAGGAATGTTTGATCTTTTGCCAATGATAACACTGACATATAATTATGCCCATTATCTGCTATATCTATTATAAACTTAACTGTAAAGTTACTGTAAAAAGTATCACATAGTATCTTTAGGCATGAACAAAATATGAGATTTCTTAAATGCAACTTGCATCATCTCTATATGTATCTAATCTTAGGTAGGTCTTCAATTTAACTCTGCATTCCTTAAATTCAGCTGACAACCTATCTTATTTCCTATGATAGCTCTTCCAGGCCTTTTCTACTCTTCTTAAGTGACCACCTCTAACCCTGCATTTCTCATTCTCAGCAGTTGATATTATAGAGATGATGCAGGTCATCATACATGAGTTTGCTCAAATTCTTTGACTTTCTTCCATCTTTATCTTCATTTAAATATTTATTCCTCATACTTCCCATAGCATACGAAAAACTTTCAATCATATCTTTCCAGCCTTGTCATATGCCACCTGGATTCTAAATACATACCCATTCTTACTCTTGATTCCATGTATTGCTGCCTCCTCCAGGTTTTTTCTATCAAACCTCCTCCTTTTCCCAGAACATACAATCTTCTCTTCTCTTCTATTAATTTCTTTTTCTTAGTCTAAAGTTAAATTCTACATATCCATAAAGACAAAAAGGAAAAGAAAATCATCCCTAAGGCTTCTCAATGTCATCTCATCTTCCTCCTCCTTTTCACAAACATTTAAAAACAAAATCTGTACTTTCTACTTCCTTCCCTTCCCCAGACACTAGTTTCTTAATTATTCTTATTCTTAATCTGAAAAGAAGTAGACTGGAAATTGTCAGCTGAAGACGAGCTAAGACATAGAAATAGAAGAGCAAAGGCAGGATGGTGTAAAAAGATAACATGCTTGGAGGAAAATATTTATGTTGGATGGTAAAATTGTGTACTCTCAGGGCAAGAATTGGAGAAAGGGCTGGAAAAGTAGAATATGATATTGTATAGAGAGCTCTGAATATCAAGAACTACAAAGCATACTCAGTGCTTTCATTGTAGTTATTTTTAAGCAAAAAAAATACTTCACAATCTTTAAAACCACCAAACTATAAGCAGAAACAATTTAAATTCAGGAAAATGGGTAAGAGAGAGACCCCAGTTACTTTTCTCAGTCCCACCTGCTAGTCTTCGGCTTTATCTTGTCTCTTCTTGTTACTGTACACTTCTGCCTTTAAAGCAAATCCAGTGATCAATGTCCTTATTACACTATGATATGCTTCACAGCTTTATTGGCCACAATCAGAATGAAGATTTACATATACTGTATTTGACATAACATATGACAGACAGTGCAGACAAATCTGAATGTGTGAATAAGTCATTAATAAAAGAAATTCTGGTTAAAAGCATGAGACATAACTGCTCACCAACACTTCTAAGATTTCCTGTGGGATTTTTGAGATATTATTCTCTCTCAAGATTGCTGTGATTATAATAGGGAGCTTCCTGAGATGCTAATTCACCCTTACAAACAGATATGCTCTTTTAGGAGGTAAATATATATTATTGTCACTAACACTTTCAAGCTTTTGATATATAATGGTATTTATGGAGTCATGATGTGTAATGGCATTTCAGATGCCTGCTGAAGCAAGGTAATGGCTGATCTAATATGTACATGACTACTTGCAGGAAATGAAAAGCTGACCCATTGACTGTTTACTGTGTTCCAGACATTTTTATATAGGCTTTATATTTATTAACATTTTAAATTTGTAAAACAAAAAAAAAGGTGGCCTAGAGAAGTCAAGAGTTTGAACAAAGGCCATGTAAGTAGTAAGTGTAAAATGTAGGTATCAGGTCCATTCTCTTATCACGGCATCATTTGGGCCATTCTTAAGCCATCAAAAGCATATATATACATTTATACACAAACTGTTTTAAATTTTAAATCCAGTAAAAATATTTCATGCAGACAGGAAAGGCAAGGAGTACTTTCACAAAAATGCCAGCCTTTAAGGTAAAGTGACCAGAGAAAAGAGATATTATACTTTTCCCCAATAACGAACGTACTTGGGTTAGTTTACCTGGTGTCAGATTAGAAATCAGACGACATTTCTCTGTATTAACTAAACAGACACTAGATGATGATGATGATGATGATGATGATTATTATTTTTTTTTTTTTCCTGTACGGTAGGGAAGGGCCAAGATTAATTATGGACTGGGGACTCCAGAGGGACAAATGGGGTATAGAAGGAAACTAAAATTTCCCCCACAAATGTCAGAGACTGGCCAGGTATGCTGCTTCACACCTGTAATCCCAGGACTTTGGGATGCTGAGGTGGGTGGATCACCTGAGGTCAGGAGTTCGAGACCAACATGGCCAATGTGGTGAAACCCTGTCTCTACTAAAAATACAAAAGAATTAGCCAGGCGTGGTGGTGAGCGCCTGTAATCCCAGCTACTTGGGAGGCTGAGGCAGGAGAATCGCTTGAACCCGGGAGGCAAGGGTTGCAGTGAGCTGAGATTGCTCCATTGCACTCCTGTCTGGGCGACAACAGCAAGACTGTCTCAAAAACAAACAAAAAAACAAAAAAACAACAAATGCCAGAGATCTGAGGTGGAAGAAAGAAGAGCAAAGAGACAGGCAGAAGTAAAAAATAATTTCATAGACATCTACATGGATATTTCCATAAGTTACAATAGATATTTCAATGTTATATATAGGTCTTGCCTTCCCAGAGTTTAATATAAGGTCAGCCTTATTTCTTAATATTTGGATTCTTGGTCACAAGAAAGATGCTAGTATTCTTCACAAAAGGACTAAAGACATGCTTATTATCAGTGTCATTTCAATAATCTAGGGGCTATACTAGCACATAATTGTCTTTAAGAAGATATATAAGGCAAGCTATATTATTCTTTTCATCAGCCTTTCAGACACCAACATTTCAGCTGAGGTAACAGATTCTTAGTTACAGAGACTAGTTGGGTCAGCAGATCCAGGTTCAAATGAAGAGAGATTTCAGTTTAGTGAACAAGGAAACTATAGATGTTACCCGAGGTTAAAATTTAGCAAGCAAGATGTCACTAACTTATTTGTTAAATAGACATATGCTATGTATATGTTAAGGGGCAAGTGGAAATTCCCCTCCAGTCTCACTAAGTCAAGATAGGGTCATGGAAGTTGAAATAGACTCAAGTAAGAAAGAGACAGCTGCGTATATGAAGAGCTGGAGGTTGATCTCTATGAAGGATGGCATTAGCACAGTTTATTTCCATGGTTTCTTTCCAGAAAGTTAAGCATTTTTTCTTCCACTATGTCACCTTTTCCAAGTACTACAGAAATACGCCATGAATCAGAACACAGATTCGATTGGAATTGTTTTGAGTTTTTCTGACATTTGTTACATAATACAAGGTTTTAAACCTTGCTAGCAATTAACTAGAATGAAATGCTTAATATAAGCTAACTTTATTGAGAACCCATATGCTTACTTTAAAAAATACAAAATGTGAAATATTTACAGAGACACATTATTTTACTTAGCAGACATTGTGAGGCAAAAGGGCCAGGAAAAAAGTATTCAATAAAATTTCAGAATTTACCCAAATAGTAATAATTTTAAAAGGGATGAATATAAATAGTTGTATGGTCTTATCTGAGCACAGTGTTCTAGAATGACCTAATCTTCACCGCAGACATGCAGATTGATCTGCACTGATGTCAACATTTCAGACATTTGGGAAAGTATTTATCTCCATTCCACTTAAGAATCAGCTCAGTGTCATGTGTAAAAGCAGAGAGATAATTTATTTCCTTGCATTTCCAAGAGAAATTTCTGTGCCATAGGTTTCTTTAAAGGATAAATGTCTTTTTAACAGAGACAAAACAAAATGAATAAACTGTGTAGATTCATGAAATGCATGTTAAAAGAGTTTATAAAAATTAATATTTACAATTACTGAACTGTGTCCTCTCTATTGTGTTAAAGCAGGTAATGAAAACTTCCTAACCTTGAGATCTAGTTGAGTAATTGTAAAAAAGCTGAGATTTTTGAAAGGATATTATAAAAAAATAAATCTATTTATGCATCTCTTCTGCATCACTGTAGAGTTCTTTCCACCTCACCTCATTTTCCCACCTGTTTGGAAAGATATGTTCTGGCAGAGTGTCTAGGACTTAATATCATTCCTAACCACATACAAATTGAATTCCAGCCTCATAGCATCAAATCTCTGGGGAATAAAACCTGGCCACATAAAGAACATAAACTGTTCCTTCACAAGATGGCAGGTATCTGGCACATGATTTGGGTTTTATTTAAACAAGCTGATTAGCAGTATCACATTGGCAAGTTCATTGTTTATAATCATTCTATTTCATTTGCCTGTAAAAAGTAGAAGTACACATTCCGTTTTATAAGCCTGGTATGAATCAATAGGGATTTTTTCCCCTCAAGAAAATACTGCAGAGCTAAAAGCAAGAAGGAAACAAGATAAGTGCAAGAGATTTTAAAGCCCACCAACACTGCTGTAAGAAGAAAGTTTCTGCTAACAATTACACCATTAACCACACTCAGACTTTTGTGGGAAAAATAATAGAGACACCAGTAAATCTCACTGGATTTCCTGCCTAAAACCAGTGTAGATAAATGGACTCACATCTGAGTAGGCTCTGAATAATAATAAAAAAAAGATTATTACCTTTAAATATCACTTTCAAAGGATTATTACTTTTAAATATCACTCCTTGCCAAAAGAGTCTTAGCACTTTCTCAAGAAAACCAACACGTTTAGCTATTTTTGAAAAAGTAAGTAATTAAATTTGTTTGATGATTGGTGTTTGACAATTGAATGTTTGAATTCATATATTTTTAATACAGATAATGTCTTTTTTATTTCCACAAGAGAAGAGCTACGAGAAATCTGTTTTCTATATCCTCTTACGCAATGTCTTCCTTTCTAACCCAACCCAATGATTCTTAAACCATATACTCAATATTTCATGGTCTTGATTTTTCCATTCGTGTCCTCAATTCTAATCCCTACTAATGTTTTTAAGATCCTTATCCATTAACCTTTTTATTCAAAGTATGGAAGGCAAAATAGTACAGTGCTTAAAAGCATGAGCTTGGGTACCAGAAAGTACTTGGTACAAGGCCACCCACTCCAGCTTAGCCTCTTACACCTCACACTTTCTAGTACCAGTCTTGCTTGGTTCTGAGGATCTATAAAGATAATGCATGTAAGTGCTTAGAAGAGTGTCAGGCACAAAATAAACATGTTTTTCTATTAGTAAATCATTAGTATTTATTTGTTTTCATTGTGATTTTTTGTTTATTCCTCTCCTACCCCTCTTCTGGCTTTGTATAAATTCTGTCTGTAGATATTAAATCTATCTCATTTTATTTAAATTTTTAAAAATTATTTTTAAATTATCTGCTTTTCTCTGGCTATTGTCATACCTATATGCCATCTCATTCTACAATTTCTTGAAAGAATAGGCTAAACATCCTAACCCCATAGTTTCACTTCCTGTATTCCTGAATGCACTTGTTTCTGCTTGATACCCCAGCCCTTTTAGAAGGCAGTCTTACATTCTCACTTTCTTCTAGCCAGTGTCACACTAGAGCTCCAGATATAGCTTGCTGTACACCGCTACTTAGATATATGAGTGGCCCTCAGACTCATTAAATCTAAAATTAAAGTACTACTACCTTAGCTTTCCAACTTTCTTTTCCTCTTCAATTACCTATTCTAGTTAGTGGTACCACCACCATCCCGCTGATAATACTGAAACAATAAGTATTATCTTATTAATTACAAAGTACAACAGCAGTAACTAAAACTTACTAAATGTTTATTAAGTGCCATTCATTGCTCTAAGTAGTTACAAATATTAACTCAATGTTCACAAAAATCCTATGAAGTAATTACTATTAATATTGTTTGATAAAGAACAAGGGTAAGTAACTTACCCAAGGTCACACATCTAGTAAGTAGTAAAGGCAAGTATTCTACCTTTGGAAACTACACATTTAACTAACTTACTGCATTGACTTCAGCATGGTGATCAGAAAGATGGCAGTCACCTTTAACTCCTCATTTTTCTTCACGTCCTTTATTGGGTTAGTACCAAATTCTGTTCTTTTTAAGTACTATTTACCTATCAAATAGATCTCTTCAAATTATAATTTTCTCACTTATATGATGGTTATACTCTTTGCTTCTAGTTATTTCAAATCTCTTTCATAATCCTTCCAAAAGGAGGTACCTAATATTAAATCCTGATGAGTTACTTCCCTGCTTCAGTGATATTCACAATAGAAGCATCAGCTGAATGATACAGCCATTGCCTACTTCTTCAAAGCCAACTCTTGTCACTTTTCTTACCATATATAATGTCGCAGGAAAACAGCAATTCCAAATTAAGTCTAGGTTGTGTCCAGGGCAGAAGTTCAGGCATGTGTGATAACCTAGCAAGGTCTCTTGAGCAGAAGATTTAGAGGGCCAGTGAGCTCACAAATGACTTGATCTAGTAAAAACGCCCTGGTTATAGGAGCTAAGTTATTTCAAATATAACACATTCACCATCTCTTCAACTGTTCTCTTGAACTTGAAGAAACTGTGAAACTTTAGCTAACAATATTTCTTTATCAGAGGAGAGAAAATCACCTTTATTGCCCATTTTGCCACAGAATGTGTTCCACTTGGAACACTATGAGGATTCACAGTGTTTCTGGTACTGCCTGGTGCAACAGTAATTGTGCTTTCTGCAGCTGGAAGAAATGTGACAGCTGATTGGGAGTTATAGATTTTGGAGAAGCAGCAATAGATAACATGGTATTTGTTGAAGCAGCAATGGCATAGCATCCAGTGAGATGTTGACAAGCCACCTACAGTCTATCAGAAGAGTCTGCTACACCCAATAAAGCAAGTGCAGAACCATTGAAACAGAGTTTCTTATAAGCACATCTGAGACAATACTTGATTAATCTCAGACATACCAAGGTTGCCAAGGGGCATATCAATTAGAGAGGATGGGGGTCTAAGGTACTTACCATAAGGTATGAAGCAGCATCAGAATTAGAATATTACTTTAAGTAACTTCTTCAGTACCAACAAGCTTATAGGGACTACAGAAATTTAAATTATGCCAGAAATATTAACCACTTGCTAATTTTTCAAATTTACGTGACCTTCTTGCTGTTTTTTTAACCCTTGTGAAATAGTTTTGCTGTGTCCCCACCCAAATCTCATCTTGAATCGTGATCCCCATAATCCTCACATGTTGAAGGGGGACCTGGTGGGAGGTGATTAGATCATGGGGGTGGTTTTCCCCATGCTGTTCTCATGATAGTGAGTGAGTTCTCACAAAATCTGATGGTTTTATAAGGGGCTCTTCCTGCTTCACTTCCTTCACATGCTCTTTTGGCCTGCTGCCATGTAAGATGTGCCTGCCTTCCCTTCCACCATGATTGTAAGTTTCCTGAGGCTTCTCCAGCCATGTGGAACTGTGAGTCAATTAAACCTCTTTCCTTTATAAATTACTCACTTTTGGGTATTTCTTTATTGTGGTGTGAGAATAGACTAATATATTTTGTCTGTGTTGGAAATATTTTGCAGAATATATTCTGAAGTCTTTGAAGGCAACAATCATCAACCTACAACAGTACTTAGTAAATAGTAGGCACCTAAAATATTTACTAGACTAAACTTAATAAAAATGGAGAAAAAGTCAAATTAACTTGACTTATGAATAAGTTCAAATAGAGTAGTCTCATTCATATATTCATCCAGTCTTTTATTCATTCAAAAACATTTACTGACTACTAGGCATTGGGCTTGATTCTGGGAATGTAGTGGTACAAAGCACAATTCTTGCCCTTAAAGAGCCCACTGTGATAGAAAATAGTGATAACAACTACTAATTTGGGGGTACTTACCCATGGGACAGGAACTCTTGTTAGTGTCTTTAAATGAATTATTTCATTTATATTATTTAACCCATTTTATAAAATGTGGCCCCTCAGAGATTAAAGTGATTTTCCAGAGTCATACATCTAGGAAGTTACAAGCCAGAATTTCAATTTGATGTCTGTGTTAGGTCAATGCTATCATTTCTCAACTTTCCATCATTCAGCTATGACACTGACAATTTGTTGTCATGTTTGATATTATTTCAGTTTAAGCAGATTGGCTTGGGCTTTTCACAAACATGAATATCCTTGGTTTGACTAATTAATGCTTGGTTTGACTAATAAATTATTTTCTTCATAATAAGCATTACAATTAATACATGTACCTAAAAATTAAAGGGTTTTCCTCATGCCACCCTAAATTATCTTGGGTGTCACTTTGTTTAGAGACATCTTGGGATATACTATCCTATGCCATGTTAGCTCACATGAAATTAGAGGACCACATTGAAAGCTGGATGACAGCAGCCACAAATCTTACCCTTGACTGTTAGATTATGCTAAATCTAATTGTTATGATCACTCTTTTTTTTTTCTTTTTTATTATACTTTAAGTTCTAAGGTACATGTGCACAATGTGCAGATTTGTTACATAAGTATACTTGTGCCATGTTGGTGTGCTGCACCCATCAACTCGTCAGCACCCATCAACTCATCATTTACATCAGGTATAACTTCCAATGCAATCCCTCCCCCATCTCCCCTCCCCATAATAGGCCCCGGTGTGTGATGCTCCCCTTCCAGAGTCCAAGTAATCTCACTGTTCGATTCCCACCTATGAGTGAGAACATGTGGTGTTTGGTTTTCTGTTCTTGCGATAGTTTGCTGAGAATGATGGTTTCCAGCTGCATCCATGTCCCTACAAAGGACACAAACTCATCTTTCTTATGGCTGCATAGTATTTCATGGTGTATATGTGCCACATTTTCTTAATCCAGTCGGTCACTGATGGACATTTGGGTTGATTCCACGTCTTTGCTATTGTGAATAGTGCCGCAATTAACAAACGTGTGCATGTGTCTTTAGAGCAGCATGATTTATAATCCTTTGGGTATATACCCAGTAATGGGATGGCTGGGTCATATGGTATTTCTAGTTTTAGATCTTTGAGGAATAACACTGTTTTTCACAATGGTTGAACCAGTTTACAATCCCACCAACAGTGTAAAAGTGTTCGTATTTCTCTACATCATCTCCAGCACCTGTTATTTTCTAACTTTTTAATGATTACCATTCTAACTGGTGTGAGATGGTATATCATTGTGGTTTTGATTTGCATTTCTCTGATGGCCAGAGATGATGAGCATTTTTTCATGTATCTGTTGGCTGCATGCATATCTTCTTTTGAGAAATGTCTGTTCATGTCCTTTGTCCACTTTTTGATGGGGTTGTTTTTTTCTTGTAAATTTGTTTGAGTTCTTTGTAGGTTCTGGATATTAGCTCTTTGTCAGATGAGTAGATTGCAAAAATTTTCTCCCATTCTGTAGGTTGCCTGTTCACTCTGATGGTAGTTTCTTTTGCTGTGCAGAAGCTCTTTAGTTTAATTAGATCCCATTTGTCAATTTCGGCTTTTGTTGCCAATGCTTTTGGTGTTTTAGACATGAAGTCCTTGCCCATGCCTGTGTCCTGAATGGTATTACCTAGGAATCCATTTTCAGCTTTCTACTTATGGCTAGCCAATTTTCCCAGAACCATTTATTAAATACGGAATCCCTTCCCCATTTCTTGTTTTTGTCAGGTTTGTCAAAGATCAGATGGCTGTAGATGTGTGGTATTATTTCTGAGGGCTCTGTTCTGTTCCATTGATCTATATCTCTGGTTTGGTACCAGTACCATGCTGTTTTGGTTACTGTAGCCTTGTAGTATAGTTTGAAGTCAGGTAGCATGATACCTCCAGCTTTGTTCTTTTAACTTAGGATTGTCTTGGCAATGTGGGCTCTTTTTTGGTTCCATATGAACTTTAAAGCAGTTTATCCAATTCTGTGAAGAAAGTCATTGGTAGCTTGATGGGAATGACATTGAATCTATAAATTATCTTGGGCAGTATGGCCATTTTCATGATATTGATTCTTCCTATCCATGAGCATGGTATTTTCTTCCATTTGTTTGTGTCCTCTTTTATTTCACTGAGCAGTGGTTTGTAGTTCTCCTTGAAGAGATCCTTTACATCCCTTGTAAGTTGGATTCCTGGGTATTTTATTCTTTTTGAAACAATTGTGAATGGAAGTTCATTCATGATTTGGCTCTCTGTTTGTCTCTTACTGGTGTATAAGAATGCTTGTGATTTTTGCACATTGATTTTGTATCCTGAGACTTTGCTGAAGTTGCTTATCAGGTTAAGGAGATTTTGGGCTGAGATGATGGGGATTTCTAAATATACAATCATGTCATCTGCAAACAGGGACAATTTGACTTCTTCTTTTCCTAACTGAATACCCTTGATTTCTTTCTCTTGCCTGATTGCCCTAGTCAGAACTTCCAACACTATGTTGAATAGGAGTGGTGAGACAGGACATCCCTGTCTTGTGCCAGTTTTCAAAGGGAATGTTTCCAGTTTTTGCCCATTCAGTATGATATTGGCTGTGGGTTTGTCATAAATAGCTCTTATTATTTTGAGATACATTCCACCAATAACAAATTTATTGAGCATTTTTAGCATGAAGGGCTGTTGAATTTTGTCAAAGGCCTTTTCTGCATCTATTGAGATAATCATGTGGTTTTTGTCTTTGGTTCTGTTTATATGCTGGATTACATTTATTGATTTGCATATGTTGATCCAGCCTTGCATCCCAGGGATGAAGCCCACTTGATCATAGTGGATAAGCTTTTTGATGTGCTTCTGGATCTGGCTTGCAAATATTTTATTGAGGATTTTTGCATCGATGTTCATCAGGGATATTGGTCTAAAATTCTCTTTTTTTGTTTTGTCTCTGCCAGGCTTTCGTATCAGGATGATGTTGGCCTCATAAAATGAGTTAAGGAGGATTCCTTCTTTTTCTATTGATTGCAATAGTTTCAGAAGGAATGGTACCAGCTCCTCCTTGTACCTCTGGTAGAATTCAGCTGTGAATCCATCTGGTCCTGGACTTTTTTTCATTGGTAGGCTATTAATTATTGCCTCAATTTCAGAGCCTGCTATTGGTCTATTCAGGGATTCAACTTCTTCCTGGTTTAGTCTTGGGAGAGTGTAAGTGTCCAGGAAATTATCCATTTCTTCTAGATTTTCTAGTTTATTTGCATAGAGGTGTTTATAGTATTCTCTGATGGTAGTTTGTATTTCTGTGGGGTCAGTGGTGATATCCCCTTTATCATTTTTTATTGCGTCGATTTGATTCTTCTCTCTTTTCTTCTTTATTAGTCTTGCTAGTGGTCTATCAATTTTGTTGATCTTTTCAAAAAACCAGCTCCTGGATTCATTGATTTTTTGGAGGGTTTTTTATGTCTCTATCTCCTTCGGTTCTGCTCTGATCTTAGTTATTTCTTGCCTTCCGCTAGCTTTTGAATGTGTTTGCTCTTGCTTCTCTAGTTCTTTTAATTGTGATGTTAGGGTGTCAATTTTAGATCATTCCAGCTTTCTCCTGTGGGCATTTAGTGCTATAAATTTCCCTCTACACACTGCTTTAAATGTGTCCCAGAGATTCTGGTATGTTGTATCTTTGTTCTCATTGGTTTCAAAGAACATCTTGATTTCTGCCCTCATTTCGTTATGTACCCAGTAGTCATTCAGGAGCAGGTTGTTCAGTTTCCATGTAGTTGAGCGGTTTTGATTGAGTTTCTTAGTCCTGAGTTCTAGTTAGATTGCACTGTGGTCTGAGAGACAGTTTGTTATAATTTCTGTTCTTTTACATTTGGTGAGAAGTGCTTTACTTCCAACTATGTGGTCAATTTTGCTATAGTTGTGATGTGCTGCTGAGAAGAATGTATATTCTGTTGATTTGGGGTGGAGAATTCTGTAGATATCTTTTAGGTCCACTTGGTGCAGAGTTGAGTTCAATTCCTGGATATCCTTGTTAACTTTCTGTCTCGTTGATCTGTCTAATGTTGACAGTGGGGTGTTGAAGTCTCCCATTATTATTGTATGGGAGTCTAAGTCTCTTTGTAAGTCTCTAAGGACTTGCTTTATGAATCTGGGTGCTCCTGTATTGGGTGCATATATATTTAGGATAGTTATCTCTTCCTGTTGAATTGATCCCTTTACCATTATGTAATGGCCGTCTTTGTCTCCTTTGATCTTTGATGGTTTAAAGTCTGTTTTATCAGAGACTAGTATTGCAACCCCTGCTTTTCTTTGTTCTCCATTTGCTTGGTAGATCTTCCTCTATACCTTTGTTTTGAGGCTATGTGTGTGTCTGCACATGAGATGTGTCTCCTGAATACAGCAAACTGATGGGTCTTGACTCTTTATCCAATTTGCCAGTCTGTGTCTTTTAATTGGACCATTTAGTCCATTTACATTTAAGGTTAATATTGTTATGTGTGAACTTGATCCTGTCATTGTGATATTAGCTGATTATTTTGCTCATTAGTTGATGCAGTTTCTTCCTAGCATCAATAGTCTTTACATTTTGGCATGTTTTTGCAATGGCTGTTACCGGTTGTTCCTTTCCATGCTTAATGCTTCCTTCAGGATCTCTTGTAGGGCAGGCCTGGTGGTGACAAAATCTGTAAGCATTTGCTTGTCTGTAAAGGATTTTATTTCTCCTTCACTGACGAAACTTAGTTTGGCTGGATATGAAATTCTGGGTTTAAAATTCTTTTCTTTAAGAATGTTGAATATTGGCCCCCACTCTCTTCTGGCTTGTAGAGTTTCTGCCGAGAGATCTGATGTTAGTCTGATGGGCTTCCCTTTGTGGATAATTCGACCTTTCTTTCTGGCTGCCCTTAACATTTTTTCCTTCATTTCGACTCTGGTGAATCTGACAATAATGTGTCTTGGAGTTGTTCTTCTCAAGGATTATCTTTGTGGCATTCTTCGTATTTCCTGAATTTGAATGTTGGCCTGCCTTACCAGGTTGGGGAAGTTCTCCTGGATGATATCCTGAAGAGTGTTTTCCAACTTGGTTCCATTTTCCTCCTCACTTTCAGGCACACCAGTCAGACGTAGATTTGGTCTTTTCACATAATCCCATATTTCTTGGAGACTTTGTTCATTTCTTTTTCCTTTTTTTCTCTAGACTTCTCTTCTTGCTTCATTTCATTCATTTGATCTTCAATCATTGATACTCTTTCTTCCAGTTGATTGAGTCGGTTACTGAAGCTTGTGCATTTGTCACGTATTTCTCGTGTCATGGTTTTTGTCTCTGTCAGTTCATTTATGGCCTTCTCTGCATTGATTATTCTACTTATCCATTCTTCCATTCTTTTTTCAAGATTTTTAATTTCTTTGCACTGGGTACATTGTTCCTCCTTTAGCTCTGAGAAGTTTGATTGACTGAAGCCTTCTTCTCTCAACTCGTCAAAGTTATTCTCCATCGGCTTTGATCTGTTGCTGGCGATGAGCTGCATTCCTTTGGAGGGGGAGATGCGCTCTGATTTTTTGAATTTCCAGCTTTTCTGCCCTGCTTTTTCCCCATCTTTGTGGTTTTATCTGCCTTTGTTCTTTGATACTGGTGATGTACCGATGGGGTTTTGGTGTGGGTGTCCTTTCTGTTTGTTAGTTTTCCTTCTGACAGTCAGGACCCTCAGCTGTAGGTCTGTTGGAAATTGCTTGAGGTCCACTCCAGACGCTGTTTGCTGGGTATCAGTAGCGGAGGCTGCAGAAGATAGAATATTGCTGAAAAGCTAGTGCTGCTGTCTGATTCTTGCTCTGGAAGCTTTGTCTCAGGGGTGTACCCCACCATGTGAGGTGTGAGGTGTGGGTCTGCACCTAGTGGCGGATGTCCCCCAGTTAGGCTACTCAGGGGTCAGGGACCCACTTGAGCAGGCAGTCTGTCCATTCTCAGATCTCAACCTCGATCATCTTACATTTCACCATGTTCCAAAGCCACTATTCAAAAAACTAAGAGATGGCCATGATCCATCCCAGGGAATATTCCCCACTACCATCACCTGCTGAGGCTTAGCCTAAAGTTTATAGGTCCAGAACACCAAGTCCAAAAGATTAAGAATAACTAATTCTCATTTAATTCTGTCTTTTGTTATTGTTGCTTTGTTTAGTTTGTTTCTTTGTTTAGGAATCAGGATATTACTGGCTCCAGTATGTCTGGATAGACTAGAAAAGGTGAGGCAATAGGGTTATAAGAGTAGCAGGGATTTAAAAAACAACCAAAACAATGATTGTACAAACATACTTGATTCTAAAATTATCTTTAAACCTCACACTATCCTATAAAGGAATTCAACCCCTTTAAGGCCTTATTTAACAGGAATCTCTAATCTGTTATTTCACACAGATTGGTTTTCTGATAGGTAGAATTTTTTTTTCAAAGTTTTGTAGAGACAGTGTCTCACTATGTTTCCCAGGCTGGTCTCGTACTCCTAGGTTCAAGCAATCCTCCTGCCTTGGCCTCCCAAAGTGCTGGGATTACAGGTGTGAGCCACTGCTCCCAGCAGAAGTAACTCTTAAGAAACGACAATTCCTTTTTAAAGATTTAACTGCTTTGATTAAAATCTTTACAAAAATATTAGACCTTTATATGTCTCAAGCACTGAGCATCTTTTTCATGGACAAGAGAATATGATACTAATTGCTTGTCTATGCACAAAGATCACATATGTTTTGCTTCTGGCTACTTCCCCAACTTCATTTCATCCTATTTTTCCCAGCATGCATCACTGTCCAAGCACATTGGACTTAGTATTCTTTACACACCTTAAGTTCATTTATGCCTCCAGGTATTCATACTTTTCATTGTTCTTTAGCCACTCAGACTTCACCTCAATGTCACTGTCTCAGAGAAGCCTTCCATAACCATCCTTTGAATGTTGCATCTGACTCTTTATCACACACCGTGTTTTTATTCCCTTTTACAATGATCACATGAAATTATTAACTTTTTAAAAAATTTATGTGTTTATTGTCTGTCTCATTGAGTAGAATATACATTAGGTAAAAAAGAGTATTTTTACTGTTGTGCTACTCTATTTATTTTTGTTTTATTTATATATTATTTTTGTTTATTTTCTGTCTCTTATTGGTATTTGATTGCCATCTATAACTTTTAAAAGGATATTTACCTCTCCCATGCTGCAGAAAGACTATACTTATTCTTCATAAACGTAACTTCTTTTCCTGTATATTCTCTGAACAAATGACTCATTTAAAGTTAGTATATTTAAGGCATGGTGGATCAAATTCTACCTTTTTTTTTTTTTTTTTTTTGAGATGGAATCTTGCTCTGTCATCCAGGTTGGAGTGCAGTGGTGTGACTGGCTCACTGCAAACACCACCTTCCAGGTTCAAGCAATTCTCCTGCCTCAGCCTCCCGAGTAGCTGGGATTACAGGTGCGTGCCACCACACCAGGCTAATTTTTTGTGTTTTCAGTGAGATGGGATTTCACCATGCTAGCTAGGCTTGTCTCAAACTCCTGACCTCATGATCCACCCACCTCGGCCTCCCAAAGTGCTGGGATTACAGATGTGAGCCACTGTACCCAGCCTCTACTTCTCTTTAAAAAATTTTATATATGATAGGCTTTATCCCCAAGATTTTATAGTATTTAAGAAAATAGCTGGGCACTGTGGCTCATGCTTATAATCCTAGCACTTTGGGAGGCCAAGATAAGCAGACTGATTGAGCCCAGGAGTTTGAGACAAGCCTGGGCAACATAGTGAAACCTTATCTCTATTTAAAAAAATACAAAAATTAGCCTGGTGTCTTGGTGTATGCCAGTAGGCTGAGGTAGGAGGATCATTTGAGCCCAGAAGGTTGAGTCTGCAGTGAGCCATGATCATGCCACTGCACTCCAGCCTGGGCAACAGAGCAAGATCCGGTCTCAAAAAAAAAAAAAAAAAAAAAAAAAAGAAAAGAAAAAAAGATTATAAGGATAAGATCATAAGATCCTCAGTATTTTCTACTGTAGTAGAGCATATGTGATCTACACTGGTTGATTTCTGATACAGTCAACTACAGCTACACAAAATGAGAGGCTTATTTAAGGATGTGATGGTGGGAAACAATACAAACAATATTTACACAAATGCCCACATCCATTCAGGTCTTACTCTCTATGAAGATGAGTAGGACACAGCTTTGTTCCATCTGGGTAGTGAAGGTATCTATTGAGAATGGCAATCAGACTTCACACTGAACTATATGTGAGAAAGTTATTTCTGGAATAAGATTAGTAGAAAGAAGCTAGGTGGTCAAAAACAAAATTAAACAATAAGGCTTTAGCAGTCCATAAATAATCACCAGGCTTTACTTGGAAGACATGATAATGATAATGAAATTGATTTTCTAGTATATCTAGAAGCATCCAAAATAGTCCATGCTAGCTATCATTTAACAACGTATCAAATCTTTATCCAAATGAAGGATGAGATGTGCACTTAATATAGAAATACTATAAATACTATCCTGTCCCCAAATATGGAAACCATCCATATATCTGTATTATCTTGGCTTTCATACCAACTTCATTTTTTAAAACGATGCTACCATGAGGCATGCCAAAATACCACAGAGTGTAAAGGGTTTGTTAGAAAACCCTAATGATTCGGTCACTGCTAGCACAACTTTACCCCCAAAAATCTGGCTCCTGCATCTAACAAAAGTTCAGGTTATGGAGAATCATCTAAGCCGTGTAAATGAGGCTTTTATTTCTGCTTTAAACTCTCAAATTTATAATGCATTCATTCTGCACAATTCAATCACAGTAATTTTTTCAAAGCATAAAATTTAAGACACATCCAAAACAAACTGCCAATTCCACCTTAATTCATTCTGTAAATAACTTGAAACATCCTAAGAATTGAACATATGCTTCTACCCACAATTGACATTTAAAGATAATTAAATGCAATTATTCCTATTGACAGCTGAAATGTTTGAAAGAGAGCTATTACCGAGTAAGAATTCAAGATATCAATTAAATACCATTTTATTCTAGCAAATAACAACTGAATTCATAAACACCACACAGACATTGGCAAATCTTCTGCATACCTGTTACTGCATATTATCATGAAGCTTAAATATTCAGAGCATCTGTTAAGTCATCTTCTTTGAAACTATGTTAGTAATCAAAGTCAAGAGCATAATATAGATATACATTGTTCTTTCTTACTGAGGAAACATTACCATATATAAACTAGTGATGACCAGCATTTGGCCTTTCAAAATAAGAACATAAAACATAGACTCTACTCTCAGTCAGGTGGCATGGGTGTTGAGCTTTTGCTTTTCTTTAGAATTGGCAGGAAAAGAGCTGATGAACGCCTGTCTTGTGAGACGTATGTACTGACCTCAAAGGGTGAGATGCAGGGTACTATTTATTCAGGTGAAAAAATACAAAGCTTCATGTGTTGTTCAGTGGTGATCAAACAAAGAAGATTCCAAAGAATGTACTGCATGTGTGACTTTCAGAAATCAACTGTTGTATTTCCAATATTAAATTGTAAGCCAGAAACACCAAAGGTTTTAGGGTAGTGGCAATTTTACACATAATAATTTTTCAAAGAGGAGATTTTCACAATCTTTGTATATAAACAATAGGGAAATCATAGGAATGATTTCCTCCATGACTAAATTTGGCTTTTTATGAAAGTCGTAAGGGCAATAACCACTGAGTTTAATGAATATATTTTACAACTTTTTATTACAAAATTTCTAATGATGGAAGCTAATGCTCTATGTTTTAGACAGCCTTCAGATGAATAAAAATGGTCACTAAATTCTATCATGTCAATCTGATCAGGATGTCATCAACAAATTATTTACAAAGCATGTACCTGCTTTCTCTGTGTTGGATATAAGACTCAAACCCTGATCTCAAAGAATTTACAACTGCAATGGCTCACCTCAGTTGAAATTCTCCCTCTGTTTATCTTTAAAACTTTCTATAATTGCAATTTTAGCTAGTAATTTTATCTTCCATAGATCTCAGTTTTCTTATTTATAAAATGAGGACATTAAGATAGATCATTTACAAAGCTCCTATTAGGTATGAAATTCTGAGATACTGTAAAAAAATAACTTCAAGAGTTCTGAGGCTGAGGAGATCATGAGTGGTAGAGCTGGGGTTTGACATGGGAGTGTGAAATATGGGGATTTAATAAACAGAAAGAAGGGAGAAGCATATTCCAGGGAAGTTGAATTGATTGAGCTCAGGTTAGAGGCAAGAAGTCTTGTGATGGGATGGACTGGCTTGAGTGGATAACCACATTGGAGATCGGTAGGAGAGAAAGTTGGCTGGTAAGTTGGGCCAAATGGTGGAATGACTTGAATGTCTAGCTGGGGCTCAGGTTTTGTTTAAGAGGCAAAAGTGTTTTCTAAGGAAGAATAGTAACATTTGCAAAGTATTTATCATTGGAGTTGATAAGACTGGCATATATGGGTATATTAGAGGGAATACATTTAATTTGAAAGCTATAAGAATGTAGGAACAGGTATATAAGAAACATCAATTGGGAGGTTTCAGTTGGAAGTGTAAAGGAAGGAACAGAAATGTTATACCATGCACATGCCACCAAATCACTGTGCTGTAGTTTTCATACGCATCTTTGGCAGGAATGTGTCCATATTTTCATTCTGCAAGATAGCTGCTTCACATCATAAGAGAAATCTATGCTCAAGAAAGGCCATCCTCCTGGTTAAGCACCAAAGAAAGATTAATAATTACATTCTACCAAAATCTGGCTCCTTGGAATTTGGTGCTGCATTCATATGCTGCCACTATACTGTGAACCCCATAGTTGATTAATAGTAGTAAAACACATGAAATTATGAGAATTCAGGCAGCATTTCTATATTCAGTAGGATCTGTATGAATATAATAAGTGGAAGATTTGTTTAGTTCTCCTGATGTTTTGAGTAAGTCAGACGGTAATACTTGCAACACATATGAAAGCATTTTTATAACACAGCCTCAAAAAAGAGGTAAAAGAAAGCACAGAAATCTAGAGAAGCATAATCCACCAAGGGGCCTGACACTCTGAGCCAAAGGCTCCTCCCTTCTTCTGCTCTCGAAGCCCTCTTTTCATCATAGACATAAGTCAAGAAATAATAGCATCTTGTTGGTGTGGGAATGGCCAGACTGAACTCACGAGCAACTGCCACTCATAAGTAGAAGGTTATGAAATGTATATTTCACTAAATAGGGCAAAAATCTAAGGAGTTCTTTTAGGGTTTGATTCCAATAGCATTAATTTTTTTTTCATTAAAGTTCCCATGGATTTATTTAATCTTCAACATGTATGCTATACTTGCTTGGTCAGTGTAAATTTTCAATTAAACTGTGAAAATGGTTGTTAGCATCTTACATCTGGGGTTCTTTTTCTAACTTAGTTCCCACAAGAAGATGAAATATATTAAGAACCTGAATCATTCTGTATTACTTGTGCCAGATACACTATGTAGATCCCATGGCAGGCATATTTAATGAGGGAGTCAATTTCTGCCTCAGCCCTAATTTGGCCTTTCCCAGTGTCCAATATGTTTCTCTCAAATGAACTGGTCCATGGGGAGCTTCAAAAAGTCAGGGTGTGTGAAGAGAAGGAACAGGAAAAAAAATTCAGCATTATGACAGTTTTCTGCAAGCTTACTTTTTTTTTTTACAAAGTTATGTCAGTTGAACTCCCTGGTTTAAACTAACCAGAGCACAGGTACCTTAATTAATCAAAAAATTCCCCTTAATACCAATTTGCTCTCTCTCTCACCCGCCCCCCCACCCCCCACACAACCATTCCACTGTGGAGTAACACATTTCTGCATTGTCCTGCATATGGTCTAAATTAGCACCTGCATAGTTCAGTTATTAAATGAAAAACAGCTCTTTACTTGACCTATAGAGTTTTTGTATACAAGAACCTATCCAACAGCATTATGTCTTCCCTTATCAGATGTGTGTGGTATGACATAATGAATGTAACACTTCAGTGCAATTGGCAAGGTTTCAGTTCCCAAGTGCAGGGTCACATTTCCCTGTGCATTGTTTTGAAACCAGACATTCTGCATTGGGTAGCTAATGTTGAAGCCCTGGATTTTTCCCTCAGAGATCTCAAACCAAATCTGAGAAACTAGTAACCCAAATTTAATAACAGCCAAAAAATATATTCACTGAACAAGAGCTTCTTAGAATAAGAATGAAAACTCCAGAGAAATGTTAGGTGAATGTGTGGGGCCAGCCCAAGAGTCTCTTTTACCTGAAAATTGTTAAAGGATGATAGCATATTTAATTCTGATTTTAAGAACAAGTTTCCTGTTCGTTGTCTTGATAAAGCAGCATCCACATCCAAATTTTCAATGATTTTCTAATATATTTAAATTATATGTAATTACACAGAATAATACACATCAACATTATTGTACTATTTATAGGAAGTTTACTATTTTTCCATTCTTAAGTTTTAAAAATTTGTTAGCCTTTAAATTGGGGACAAACATAATATACACACATGACTGAAGTGCCTGGGCTTCACAAACAGAGATACATCATTTTGAGACTGTGTAAGTAGGCTTGAGAATATACAGAAAGATGTACATTAATTTACTCGAAAAAAAAAGCATGACAGTGACTGTAATGTGAGTTTTTAATGATGTAAATGATTAGTATTCCTGGCAAATAGTGGTTAAACTGTATCCATTCACTAATGAACAACAACAAATAGATTTTAGAACAGATGAGGTCTAGTTTAGATACTATAATGACTCTCTGATTCTAATGCATTAAACCTGTATTTAATAGGTAGAAATATTTCTTAAAACAATCATCTCAGGCCGGGCATGGCGGCTCAGGCCTATAATCCCAGCACTTGGGGAGGCCGAGGCGGGTGGATCACGAGATCAGGAGATCAAGACCATCCTGGCTAACACGGTGAAAACGTGTCTCTACTAAAAAAAAAATACAAGAAATTAGCCGGGAGTGGTGGTGTGAGCCTGTAGTCCCGGCAGGCACCTGTAGTCCCACCTACTCAGGAGGCTGAGGCAGGAGAATGGTGTGAACCCGGGAGGCAGAGCTTGCAGTGAGCCAAGATCGCACCACTGCATTCCAGCCTGGGCGACAGAGTGAGACTCCGTCTCAAAACAAACAAACAAACAAAAAATTGTCATCTCAGAGTTAAAAATAGAAATAAAAACAAACACAAAAAGTCTTAAGATGTTCTTAAACAAAGAGCAATGGTCACATACACCTGAAAGTTTACATCCCAATTAATTATTATAGAACAGAAAGAACATAAACACTTTGGCAAAAATTTAGATATGGACAACTGTAATAGGCAAGAATAGGCTTATCTCTTATGTAAAACTATACTTGAGTCAACAGGAACTTCAGTTTAGAAAGTACAACTTTAAATATACAGAATTGAAGTCTATACAATCCTGAAAGTTTTAGAAATGGAATTATCTGCCAAATAATAAGATATTAGAAGAAATGTACACTCAAACTCAACAAAGGTTCATAATAGAGAAAATGAAATGCACTAGATTGCTTTGATAATGCATGAGCATTTTTAAACAAATATTTTTAAAGCATCTGCTGTGTATAAGGTACTGTGTAAATAGTACATGCTTGATAAATATTTCGTAAGTGTTGTTATATCTCAAATCCAATTATATCTCCAGAAACACAAAAAGCATACACCATTAAAACATGCGTAAGTTTACTTATTTCCAAGATATGTGCTATTCCTATTTTCAAACACTAGTATTATCAAAGGGTTACCAGAGACTTACTTTGAGCAGTTAAGTAGTAAACATATGGAACACATTAACTTAAAGAGTTAAACTAAAATTATAAATATGTACAAGAGATATTTTATTAAATTTGGCATCAATGGATCCATAATAGGTTAGTGAAAGAAGATAGAGATTTTCCAGGTACACCTGTAAGTTTTATGTTATAAAATAAATATCAGACTCCCCTGTTAAACATCCCTTGGAAGCGACAGAATAAGAAAATATTAGATTAAATAACCAAAAGGAATTTATGCAGAACTTTTGACATTATGAAAACTTACATATCTGGCACTAGATTTTGTTTCCAAGAAGCATAAGAACCTTTAGAGATTTAAGAACTGAATAAATTAATTAACCCACCTGTATAGAGGAGAACATATTGGGATGCATTCGGAGATATTTTAAAGCTTTGTGAATCAATAATTATTTATAGAGAATTAACATTTACATTGTGTTCTGCAGAATTTTCCCCTTCCCACCATCATCATCACATCAGTCCATGGAATAGTAAATTCATTCTTATATTGGAGATAGAGGTGTTATAGAAGAAAAGCAGAAAGAACTTAACAAAATCCGTGGACCAGATGAAGAAAAATGGGATTAATGAGAGGTAGTACATGACCTATTAATCAATGTCCCTTATAGAATGTTGAAAGATGAATTGATATAGCAAATTGGAAGCTTCCTAGAAAAAGACCTCAGGGCTCCGTGCTGGGTACCAACTTGTTCACTATTTTATCTATAATCAGGATGATGCCACCGGAGGTATTATCGAATGGCAGGTCTCAAGAGCTAGGAAGAAGTTTTAATATGTGGGATGACAGAAACAAGACTAGAAGGAGGCCAATGGGTGAGAATGATAGACTGAAACTTGAAAAATGAAATATAAGAGGAATAGGCATTAAAGCTGTCTTTGGTCTTATAATAAAGGGTGTAAGATCTAGCCTACTAAAGCAGTAAAAATGTGACTTTGGTGAAAGAGACTTAACCGTCTAAGTATCTGTTCCCTTATCTATGTGATGGAAGTAAGAGTAAGGTTGTTACAAAAAAAAAAAAAAGTGGTATGCATGTAGAATGTACACTGCTTAGCACTTAGCAGGGGCTGGAAAAATTTTAGCTGCTGTTATTAGTAATATATCTTATGGAGGATAATTGGAATCTACCAAATATCATTATAACTACATGACAAATTATCAAAGTAAAACAAAATCACAAGTACAATGTGCTGTTCAATAGGACACACTGTTTCTCTTCTAATCATTAAAATTGTATTACTATTAAGAATATGGAATGTTGGTAATATTTTGGATCCTTTCAGGAAAAAACACAATTTTGAGAGTGGAAACATGAACTAGGCATTAAGTCTGGGTTTTAACCCCCCCCCAAAAAAAACAAGAAATAAATGAGAGAACATGTATTTATAAAGCAATTTAATGAAGTTAAATTTTCATTATCTGTAAGATAGGAAATTGGAATGACTTATTTCAATGCCTCAAGCTCATATTAAACATTTTATTGACAAGAGATTGAAGCATTTCCACATTTTGATGATCTTGATATTAATAATACCTACTATTAAGAAATTATTTTATGCAAAATCTTGTACTTGAGGCCTTCATTAGAAATTCATTAAATGCTAACTTCAAGTCAGAGTCAGTCTTGGGTAAATGAAAGAAAATGTCAGTTCTCCATAATTAAGCTTTCCTGATACTTCATTTTCTGCTAAACCCTTCTATGCCCCAATGATCTCCCTTGTCTTCTCATTTTTATTTGAAATAAAAAGTTGCACCTGTTAAATTGTTAATATAAGGCTGATTCTTTGATTGTCTCAAGCATATTTGCTTTTACCAGAAACTAAAGTTTCAGAAAAATAAAACCTGAAAACACAAAGCAGAAAGCTGAACCTATCAAACCTGTGTTATTTGTCCAGTTCTCCAAAAATAATTCCACCATGCAGTCATTGCAATTCTATCTACATGGTTTATCCATCAAACACATTAAAAGGGGTTACTATAAGGGAGTCAAAACCACTACATTTTGAACGACAAGTTGTGATATTCACTAATTAAGTTCATAAATCAAGGTAAAATAAAATAAAGTAAAAGAGTAGCCGAGAAATTTGAGAAATCTGATCAATAGATGGGACATATTTAATAGCCCAAACTATCCATCATATGTTTGGAGTAAAGAAAAAAATATTAAAAAATTTTAAAATTACATTTTTCAAACAGACAACTTGCTTCCACTTTTAAAGTACTATTTCATAAATTAAAATTAAATCTACGAGTTTCTGAATCTTTCATAACAGTGTATTTAAAACTCACTTCTAAATTATTAGAGCATCTTTTAAAAATTTGTCTGATGGCTTTTTTTTTTTTTAATAGCTAAATTTTTTTTTTTTAATTAAACTTTAAGTTCTAGGGTACATGTGCACAACATGTAGGTTTGTTACAAAGGTATACATGTGCCATGGTGGTGTGCTGCACCCATTAACTCGTCATTTACATTATGTATTTCTCCTGATGCTATCCCTCCCCACTCCCCCAATCCCACAACAGGCCCTGGTATGTGATGTTCCCCCTTCTGTGTCGGAGTGTTCTCATTGTTCAATTCCCACCTATGAGTGAGAACATGTGGTGTTTGGGTTTTTGACCTTGCGATAATTTGCTGAGAATGATGGTTTCTGCCGGACGTGGTGGCTCACGCCTGTAATCCCAGCACTTTGGGAGGCCGAGGCGGGTGGATCACGAGGTCAGGAGATTGAGACCATCCTGGCTAACACGGTGAAACTCCGTCTCTACTAAAAACACAAAAAATTAACTGGGCGTGGTGGCGGGTGTCTGTAGTCCCAGCTACTCAGGAGGCTGAGGCAGGAGAATGGCGTGAACCCGGGAGGTGGAGCTTGCAGTGAGCCGAGATCGCGCCACTGCACTCCAGTCTGGGAGACACAGCGAGACTCTGTCTCAAAAAAAAAAAAAAAAAAAGAGAGAATGATGGTTTCCAGCTTCATCCATGTCCCTACAAAGGACATTAGCTCATCCTTTTTTATGGCTGCATAGTATGTGTCACATTTTGTTAATCCAGTCTATCACTGATGGACATTTGGGTTGGTTCCAAGTCTTTGTTATTGTGAATAGTGCCGCAGGAAAAATACGTGTGCATGTGTCTTTATAGCAACATGATTTATAATCCTTTGGGTATATACCCAGTAATGGGATGGCTGGGTCAAATAGTATTTCTAGTTCTAGATCCTTAAGGAATTGCCACACTGTTTTCCACAATGGTTGAACTAGTTTACAGTCCCACCAACAGTGTAAAAGTGTTCTTGTTTCTCTACATCCTCTCCAGCATCTATTGTTTCCTGACTTTTTAATGATTGCCATTCTAACTGGTGTGAGATGGTATATCATTGTGGTTTTGATTTGCATTTCTCTGATGGCCAGTGAAGATGAGCATTTTTTCATGTGTCTGTTGGCTGCATAAATGTCTTCTTTTGAGAAGTGTCTGTTCATATCCTTCACTCACTTTTTGATGGGGTTGTTTTTATCTTGTAAATTTGTTTGAGTTATTTGTAGGTTCTGGATATTAGCCCTTTGTCAGATGAGTAGACTGCAAAAATGTTTCTCATTTTTGCCTGTTCACTCTGATGGTAGTTTCTTTTGCTGTGCAGAAGCTCTTTAGTTTAATGAGATCCCATTTGTCAATTTTGGCTTTGTTGCCATTGCTTTTGCTGTTTTAGACATGAGGTCCTTGCCCATGCCTATGTCCTGAATGGTATTGCCTGGATTTTCTTCTAGGGTTTTTATGATTTTAGTTCTAACATTTAAGTCTTTAATCCATCTTAAATTAATTTTTGTATAAGGTGTAAGGAAGGAATCCAGTTTCAGCTTTCTACATATGGCTTGCCAGTTTTCCCAGTACCATTTATTAAATAGGGAATCCTTTCCCCATTTCTTGTTTTTGTCAGGTTTGTCAAAGATCAGATGGCTGTAGATGTGTGGTATTATTTCTGAGGGCTCTGTTCTGTTCCATTGGTCTATATATCTGTCTTGGTACCAGTACCATACTGTTTTGGTTACTGTAGCCTTGTAGTATAGTTTGAAATCAGGTAGTGTAATGCCTCCAACTTTGTTCTTTTAAATTAGGATTGACTTGGCAATGCGGGCTCTTTTTTGGTTCCATATGAACTTTAAAGCAGTTTTTTTCCAATTCTGTGAAGAAAGTCATTGGTAGGTTGATGAGGATGGCATTGAATCTATAAGTTACTTTGGGCAGTATGGCCATTGTCATGATATTGATTCTTCCTATCCATGAGCATGGAATGTTCTTCCATTTGTTTATGTCCTCTTTTATTTTGTTGAGCAGTGGTTTGTAGTTCTCCTTGAAGAGGTCCTTCACATCCCTTGTAAGTTGGATTCCTAAGTATTTTATTCTCTTTGTAGCAATTTTGAATGGGAGTTCACTCATGATTTGGCTCTCTATTTGTCTGTTAATGGTGTATAAGAATGCTTGTGATTTTTGCACATTAATTTTGTATTCTGAGATTTTGCTGAAGTTGCTTATCAGCTTAAGGAGATTTTGGGTTGAGACGATGGGGTTTTCTAGATATACAATCATGTCATCAGCAAACAGGGACAATTTGACTTCCTCTTTTCCTAACTGAATACCCTTGATTTCTTTCTCCTGCCTGGTTGCCCTGCCAGAAATTCCAACACTATGTTGAATAGGAGTGGTGAGGGCATCCCTGTCTTGTGCCAGTTTTCAAAGGGAATCTTTCCAGTTTTTGCCCATTCAATATGATATTGGCTGTGGGTTTGTCATAAATAGCTCTTATTATTTTGAGATACATCCCATCAATACCGAATTTATTGAGAATTTTTAGCATGAAGGGCTGTTGAATTTTGTCAAAGGCCTTTTCTGCATCTATTAAGATAATCATGTGGTTTTTGTCTTTGGTTCTCTTTATATGCTGGATTATGTTTATTGATTTGCATATGTTGAATCAAACTTGCATCCCAGGGATGAAGCCCACTTGATCATGGTGGATCGGCTTTTTGATGTGTTTCTGGATTCAGTTTGCCAGTATTTTATTGAGGATTTTTGCATCAATGTTCATCAGGGATATTGGTCTAAAATTCTCTTTTTTTGTTGTGTCCCTGCCAGGCTTTGGTATCAGGATGATATTGGCCTCATAAAATGAGTTGGCCTCTTTTTCTATTGATTGGAATCATTTCAGAAGGAATGGTACCAGCTCCTCCTTGTACCTGTGGTAGAATCTGGCTGTGAATCCATCTGGTCCTGGACTTTTTTTGGTTGGTAAGCTATTAATTATTGCCTCAAATGCAGAGCCTGTTATTGGTCTATTCAGAGATTCAAATTCTTCCTGGTTTAGTCTTGGGAGAGTGTATGTGTCCAGGAATTTATTCATTTCTTCTAGATTTTTCTAGTTTATTTGCATAGAGGTGCTTACAGTATTCTCTGATGGTAGTTTGTGTTTCTGTGGGATCAGTGGTGATATCCCCTTTATCATTTTTTATTGCATCTATTTCATTTTTCTCTTTTCTTCTTTATTAGTCTTGCTAGAGGTCTATCAATTTTGTTGATCTTTTCAAAAAAACTGGATTCTTTGAAGGGTTTCTTGTGTCTCTATCCCCTTCAGTTCTGCTCTGATCTTAGTTATTTCTTGCCTTCTGCTAGCTTTTGAGTGTGTTTGCTCTTGCTTCTCTAGTTCTTTTAATTGTGATGTTAGGGTGTCAATTTTAGATATTTCCTGCTTTCTCTTTTGGGCATTTAGTGCTACAAATTTCCCTCTACACACTGCTTTAAATGTGTCCCAGAGATTCTGGTATGTTGTGTCTTTTTTCTCATTGGTTTCAAAGAACATCTTTATTTCTGCCTTCCTTTTGTTATGTACCCAGTAGTCATTCAGGAGCAGGTTGTTCAGTTTCCATGTAGTTGAGTGGTTTTGAGTGAATTTCTTAATCCTGAGTTCTAGTTTGATTGCACTGTGGTCTGAGAGACAGTTGGTTATAATTTCTATTCTTTTACATTTGCTGAGGAGTGCTTTACTTCCAACTATGAGGTCAATTTTGCAATAGGTGTGATGTGCTGCTGAGAAGAATGTATATTCTGTTGATTTGGGGTGGAGAGTTCTGTAGATGTCTATTAGATCCACTTGGTGCAGAGCTGAGTTCAATTCCTGTATATCCTTGTTAACTTTCTGTCTTGTTGATCTGTCTAATATTGACAGTGGGGTGTTAAAATCTCCCATTATTATTGTATGGGAGTCTAAGTCTCTTTGTAGGTCTCTAAGGACTTGTTTTATGAATCTGGGTGCTCCTGTATTTGGTGCATATATATTTAGGATAGTTAGCTCTTCTTGTTGAATTGATCCCTTTACCATTATGTAATGACCTTCTTTGTCTCTTTTGATCTTTGTTGGTTTAAAGTCTGTTTTGTCAGAGACTAGGATTGCAACCGCTGCCTTTTTTAGTTTTCCATTTGCTTGGTAGATCTTCCTCCATTCCTTTGTTTTGAGGCTATGTGTGTATCTGCACATGAGATGTGTCTCCTGAATACAGCACACTGATGGGTCCTGACTCTTTATCCAATTTGCCAGTCTGTGTCTTTTAATTGGAGCATTTAGCCCATTTACATTTAAGGTTAATATTGTTATGTGTGAATTCAATCCTGTCATTATGATGTTAGTTGATTATTTTGCTAGTTAGTTGATGCAATTTCTTCCTAACATTGATGGACTTTACAATTTGGCATGTTTTTGCAGTGGCTGGTACCGGTTGTTCATTTCCACGTTTAGTGCTTCCTTCCGGAGCTCTTGTAGTGCAGGACTTTCAAGGAAGTTGGTCCCCTTGACAATTCTCATCAGTGAATGTGGCTTTGAGATAACCATGAATAATAATTTGATTTTTATGAGGAATTTACCTTTTTAAAGTGAATTGTCTTCTATTTGCTTATTCTAGCAACAGGGTATGCAGGAAAGAAATTGCTGTAGTGGTCATTTTACAGATGAGAAAACAGTTATGGCCAGAGATGACATGGCCTGCCTCAAGTTAGGCTGCCATTAAAGGCTCGAGGGAGAGGGAAGCAAACCTGCCAAATCTTTCAGTCTCTTGAAATTTATATTTGTTCATACAGCCTTTTTGTGCTTCCAATTGTTCCGTGAATTCACCAGAACAAGAGACAATATTTCCTTCTCCATGTATGACAGGAGAATAATACATAATAAGCATTTTTAAGGACATTCTAGACAATGTTCTAGACAACTTGTCATTTGCTCAGGACATGCTTTGCGATGATGCTGAAAATAATGATGAGGATGTGATACTGTTGATCAATTAACAAATATACCATAAATACCTACAATGGAAAGAACAGTATAATAAGTACAAAAGGAATATGAAAAAGCATAATGTATATTATTTGCCACCAAGCAGTTCACAATTCTTTTGGAAGGAAATATTTAATTCATATAAAAGGCAATAAACAATTCAAGGCAGTTGAGGAACAATTCAAAGCAGGTCGTACACACTAAAAGAATGATAAACTAAATAAGCAGTGTGTCTTTGGGGGAAGAAATGTATCACTGTTGTCTAGGACCATCAGTCCTGGCTCATTGTAAAAGTATAATGTAAATGGATTTTGATGAATTCAAGGGTTTGAAACAGATAGAAGTATCCACATATCAACAAAATCAGCAGACAAGAGTTCCTACTTTTTTCTAATGTTTAGGCAATATATCCACTCAATATGTTAAAAAATACATTGACTTTCTTCATATAATTAGAAAAAACTACTTTAAATTTCATATGGAGCCAAAAAGGGCCCATATAGCCAAAACAATCCTAAGCAAAAAGAACAAAGCTGGAGGTATCACACTACCTGACCCTGACTTCAAACTATACTACGAGGCTACATTAACCAAAACAGCATGGTACTGGTACCAAAACAGATATATAGACCAAAGGAACAGAACAGAGGCCTCCAAAATAAGGCCACACATCTAAAACCATCTGATCTTTGACAAACCTGAAAAAAGGAAGCAATGGGGAAAGGAGTCCCTATTTCATAAATGGTGTTGGGAAAATGGGCAAGCCATATGCAGAAAACTTATACTGCACCCCTGTCTCATACATTGTACAAAAATTAACTCAAGATGGATTAAAGACTTAAATGTAAGACCTAAAATCATAAAGCCCTAGAAGAAAACCTAGGCAATACCGTTAAGGATATAGGTCTTTATCCATTAAGTCTTTATCCATGACTTCATGACTTCATGACTTCATGACTTCATGACTTCATGACTAAATACTTCATGATAAAGACTTCATGACTAAAACACCAAAAGCAATGGCAACAAAAGCCAGAATTAACAAATGGGATCTAATTAAACTAATGAGCTTCTGCACAGCAAAAGAAACTACCATTAGAGTGTACAGCTAAGCTATAGAATAGGAGAAAATTTTTGCAATCTACCCATCTGACAAAGGGCTAATATCCAGAATCCACAAAGAACTTAAATTTACAAAAACAAACAAACAAACAAACAAACAACCCCATCAAATGTGAGCGAAGAATAGGATCAGACACTTCTTAAAAGAAGACACTTATGCAGCCAAAAGACACATGAAAAAATGCTTATTATCACTGGTCATCAGAGAAATGAACATCAAAACCACAATGAGATAGCATCTCACACCAGTTAGAATAGCAATCATTAAAAGGTCAGGAAACAACAGATGCTGGAGAGGATGTAGAGAAATAGGACTGCTTTTACGCTATTGGTGGGACTGTAAACTAGTTAAACCATTGTGGAAGACAGTGTGATGATTCCTCAAGGATCTAGAACTAGAAATACCATTTGACCCAGCCATCCCATTACTGGGTATATACCCAAAGGATTATAAATCATGCTGCTATAAAGACACATGCACATGTATGGTTACTTTGGCACTATTCACAATAGCAAAAACTTGGAACCAACCCAAATGTCCATCAGTGATAGACTGGATAAAGAAAATGTGGTGAGTTGATGGGTGCAGCACACCAACATGGCACAAGTATACATATGTAACAAACCTGCACGTTATGCACATGTACCCTACAACTTAAAGTATAATAATAATAAATAAATTAAAAAAAAAAAAAAAAAGAAAATGTGGCACATATACACCATGGAATACTATGCAGCCATAAAAAAGGATGAGTTAATGTCCTTTGTAGGGTCATGGATGAAGCTGGAAACCATCATTCTGAGCACACTATCAAAAGGATAGAAAACCACACACTGCATGTTCTCACACATAGGTGGGAATTAAACAATGAGAACACTTGGAAACAGGGCGGGAAACATCACATATTGGGGGAGTCCATCATGGGGAGGAGACAGGGGGAGGGGTAGCATTAGGAGAAATACCTAATGTAAATGCTGAGTTAATGGGTGCAGCAAATCAACATGGCACATGTATACATATGTAACAAACCCGCATGTTGTGTACATGTACCCTGGAACTTAAAGTATAATTTAACAAAAGGAAAAAAAATCCCATAAAATTCACCATTCTTTATAATAAAAAAAAAAACCCTTAATGAGTTGGGAATGGAAGGAATGAACCTCAAAATACTAAAGGCAACAAACCCACAGCTAACATGGTACTGAAGAGGCAAAAATGGAAAGCCTTTCCTCTAAGATCAGCAACAAGATAAGTTTGCCCACTTTCACCACTTTTATTCAGCATAATACTAGAAGTTCTCACCAAAGTCATGAGGTAAGACAAAGAAATGAAGGATATTCTAATTGAAAAGGAAAAAAATCAAATTAGCCCTGTTTGCAAATGACATAATCTTATACTTAGAAAAACCTAAAGACTCTACCAAAAAAACCCAAAAAACCAAACAAACAAACAAACAAAAACACTGTTAGAACTGATAAATGAATTCAGTAAAGTCTCAAGACATAAAATAAACATACAAAAATCAGTGACGTCTGTATATGCCAATAGCAAACAATCTGAAAAAAATCAAGTAAGTGGCCGGGCATGGTAGCTCATGCCTCTAATCCTAGCACTTTGGGAGAACTAAGCAGGTGGATTACTTGAGGTCAGGAGTTCGAGACCAGCCTGGCCAACATGATGAAACCCCATCTCTACTAAAAATACAAAAGATTAGCCAGGCATGGCACATACCATCTACTTGGGAGGCTGAGATAGGACAATCACTTGAACCTGGGAGGTGGAGGTTGCATTGAATTGAGATCATGCCATTGCACTCCAGCCTGGCTAACAGAGCAAGACTTAGTCTCAAAAATAAATAAATAAATAAATAAATAAATAAATAAATAAAATTAAGTAAGTAATTTTATTTACAAGAGCTACAAAGAATATAAAATACCTAGGAACCGATTTAGTCAAAGAATTGGAAGATCTATATAAGAACTACAAAACACTGATGAAAGGAATTGAAGAAGACACAAAAAAATTGGAAAGATATTCCATCCATGCTTGTGGATTGAAGAAATTAATATTGTTAAAATGACAATTCTACCCAAAGCAATTTATAGATTCAATGCAACCCTTATCAAAAAACCAATGTCATGCTTCACAGAAGTACAAAAAAATCCTAAAATGTCTATGGAACCCTAGAACATTTCAAAGAGGCAAAGTAATCCTGAGCGAAAAGAACAAAGCTGGAAGCATCACATCATCTGAATTCAAAATATTCTATAAAGCTATAATAACCAAATAAGCATAATACTGGCATTAAAAACAGACATATATACTAAAGGAGAAGAATAGATAACCCAGAAATAAATCCACATATTTATAGCCAACTCATTTTCAACAAAGTTTCCAATAACAAACAATGGGGAATGGACAGTCTCTTTAATAAACGGTGCTGGAGAAACTGGATAATTAGCACAGAAGAATAAAACTAGATCTTCACCTTTAACACAAAAATTAAATCAAAATACATTACAGACTGAAGTCTAAGACTTCAAATTGTAAAAGTACTAGCAAAAAACTTTGGGGAAATGCTCCAGGATATTGGTCTTGGAAATGAATTTTTGTGCAAAACATTAAAAGCACAGGCAAAGTTGGCAACAATAGACAAATAGGATTATACCAAACTAAAAAGCTTCTGCACATCAGGGAAAACATGGACACAGTAAAGAGACAATCCACAGAATGGAAGAAAATATTTACAACCTATCCATCTGACAAGGAATTAATAACCAGACTATACAAGGAGCTTAGACAATTAAATAGCCAAAAAAACAAGAAAAGAAAAAGAAATTGATTTAAAAATAAACAAAAGAACTGAATAGACATTTCTCAAAAGATGCCATACAGATAGACAACAGATAAAAAGTTCAACGTCACTAATAATCAGAGAAATGAGAATGAAACCACAACGAAATATCATTTCACCCCAGTTAAAAATGGCTTTTATCAAAAAGACAGGAACAATGAATGCTGACAAGAATGCAGAAAAAAAGGAATCCTTGCACATGGTTGGTGGGAGTGTGAATTAATGCAGCCAATATGGAAAACTATATGGAGGTTCCTCAAAAAAATTTAAAAAAGGATTTCCACATGATTCAGCAATTACACTACTGAGTATATATCAAAAATAAAGGAAATCAATATATCAAAGAGATATCTACACTCCTATGTTTATTGCAGCACTATTCACCACAGCCAAAATATAGAATCAACCTAAGTGCCCATCAATGGATGAGTGGATAAAGAAAATGTATATATACAAATAGAATATTATTCAGCCAAATAAATGAATGAATCATGTCATTTGTCATGATTCAAAAAAAAAGAATGAATCATGTCATTTGTAGCAGCATGGATAGAACTGGAAGTCATGATACAAGCCAAGTACAAAAAGACAAATATTGCATATTCATATATGGGAGCTAAAAAAGTGAGTCTCATGAAGGAAGACAGTAGATTGCTGGTGAAGAGAGGACAGGAAAGGTTGAGGGGCAAGCGAGGGGAATAAAGAGAGGTTGATTAATGGATAGAAACACACAGTTTGATGGAAGAAATAAGACCTAGTTTCATAGATCAGTACTGTGACTATAGTTTATAATAATCTGTTGTATATTTCAATGTAGCTGGCAGAAAATAATTCAAAAGTTTCTAGCATAAAGAAAAGACAAATATTTAAGATGATGAATATCACAATTACACTGATTTGATCTTTACAAATTATGTGAATATATTAAATTATCACAAAACCCCTAAAATATGTACATCTAGTATAGATCAATGAAAGACAAAATTGAAAAGAGAACATAAAAAATAATTCAGACACAATGACTTTTCTTATGGGGATAAAGAATGGCTGAACAAAGGAAATTACTTCTGTGATGGGAAAAATCAAATAAATTCGCGATATATTGTATTCATCAGGATTTTCAGTTAAAAACAGCAAAACCTATTCTAGTGAGTTTAACCTGAAAGGTATAGAAAGATTATGAAAGTTGTTCACAGGATCTTTAGGTGAACAAAAGCATCAAGTTTGGATGCTATGTAGCCTGAAGAAAATCAAGGACGAGAAAACTCAGGAGAAATATTTAATCATTCTTTATCCTTTTGGACCTATGATACTAGAAACTTTGCATTAGCAGTCCACAAAAAGTCATACAGCTCCACCATTAAGTTTTGGCAAGAGATATGATATTCAGTGAGTGTGACTACTGCTTTTTTCCCTATTTGGTGGCACGTAGGTCTAGGTCACATGAAGAGACTTAGTTACAAGAAAGCCTGGAAATATATAGTTTTATCATTTTCCAATTTCTAACATACAAGAAAGCAAGATGAAAGGAGGTTGGAAACGATGTTGAATTAGTCAATCTGCTATAGGTATTGGAAAGCTAAATTTGATGAACCTAGATGACTATTGTGAGATATAAGATGAGAAGGAAGACATAAGATGAGAAGGAGGACGGTATCCAAATGATGATATCCTTGGCTCTTTTCTTTTTTCAAATAGTAGTGGGGATATATGGGCTGGGATCAGGGTGGGATAAAGGAAAATGAAAAAAAAGTCCTGTTTTGGACAAGCTAATGTTATGGTATCTGAACCCAGTGGAGATCTCCAGTCGAATCTGACTATATGGTTCAGGAGTTGAGGGGAGAGAGCAGAAATGATAGAGATTTGTGAGCCTTCACCACGAGGTGAAAACATGGAAAAAAGGAAGAGGTAGAGCAGGCTTAGTGATATAGGAATATACACAAATCTGAATAAGACTCTGAGACATAGTTAAGGGGCTAGGAGAGAAACAGAAGCTTCTATGGAGAAGTAGTATGCCTAAGGTAGGAGGAAGAGTTTGAAAAAGGCTAAAACATAAATGATGAATACTGTCAAATGCTATAGAAGTAATCCAATTAAGGTAAATTTTGGGAAAGAACAATGCATTTAGCCACAGCAGACAATTCTAACCTCACATATATGAGACTAGAAATTTTATAAAGAAAAGAAGTTTAATTGTCTTAGTGTTTTGCAGGCTGTACAGGAAGCATAGTGGTTTCTGCTTCTGTGGAGGCTTCAGGAAACTTCCAATCATGGCAGGAGGCAAAGAGGCAGCAGGCATTTCACATGGCAGGAGCAGGACCAAGTGAGAGAGACAAGAGGTGCCACACACTTTTAAACCACCAGATATCACAAGGACTCACCCAGTATGCTGAGAACAGTACCAAGAGGATGGTACTAAACCATTCATGAGAAATCTACCCCCACAATCTAATCACTTCCCTCTAGGCCCTGCCTCCTACACTGGGGATTATATTTTAACATGTAATTTGGGTAGGGACACAGATCCAAACCATATTACCTTAAATGCAAATGATAACCAATATTTTTTCCTATTGTTTGAAGATATTATATGAAAAAAATATCCAGTTAGACTAAGAGCAATAAAGTAGAATTTAGGAGGAAATTTAAGACAATAATAAGACACACCCAGAGAGTTAATAATTTTGAAAAATTAAAATGTTTTGAAAACATTAAAGGATACCACAAATGTATAACTGGACACACAGAAGAACTGAGTAAAAGAAGTAAAAACTAATCAAAAGTTACAAAGTTTAATACTGTCCTAGCGATAGAGAAGAAAATGTGGAAAGGAATACATTATTTGACAAGAGCAAATGAGTATCATCAACAGCCCGAAATGGGATTAATTATTGTGAAGAGTAATCATAAAAGAGACTAAAAAAATGTTTTTGGAACTTGGAAAAGGAAAATTTTCTCTAGCCTTTGCCAAAGGTTGCTAGGAATTTCCAAAATATGCAGAAAATAAATTAAAACGTATCTCAGTGACTGGCAACATGGCCAAATAGAAACAGCTCCGGTCTGTAGTTCCCAGCAAGATAAATGCAGAAGACAGGTGATTTCTGCATTTCCAACTAAGATACCTGGCTCATCTCATTGAGACTGGTTGGACAGTGTGTGCAGCCCACAGAGGGTGAGCCAAAGCAGGATGAGGTGTTGCCTCACCAGGGAAGTGCAAGGGATCGCGGAACTCCCTCCCCTAGCCAAGGGAAGCTGTGAGGGACCATACCATGAGGAACAGTGCATTCTGGCCCAGAAATTACACAAGCTCTTTGCAATGCACAGACCAGGAGATTCCCTTGGGTGCCTACACCACCAGGGCTCTGGATTTCAAGCACCAAACCAGGCGGCCATTTGGGCAGACACTGAACTAACTGCAGGAGGTTTTTTTTTTTTTTTTCATACCCCAGTGGTGCCTGGAATACCAGCGAGACAGAACCATTCCTTCCCCTGGAAAGGGGGCTGAAACCGGATAACCAAGTGGTCTAGTTCAGCCGATTCCACCCCCAGGGAGCCCAGCAAATTAAGATCCACTGGCTTGAAACTCTTGCTGGCAGCACAGCAGTCTAAAGTCGATGTGGGACGCTTGAGCTTGGTGGGGAGAGGGGCGTCTGCCATTACTGAGGCTTGAGTAGGCAGTTTTCCACACACAATGTAAAAAAAGCTGCCAGGAAGTTCAAACTGGGTGGAGCCCGCCACAGCTCAGCAAAGCCACTGCCTCTTTAGATTCCTCCTCTCTGGGTAGGGCATCTCTGTAAGAAAGGCAGCAACCCCAGTCATGTGCTTATAGATAAAGATCCCGTCTCCCTGGGAGAGAGCACCTGGGAGAAGGGGCATCTGTGGGCGCAGCTTCAGCAGACTCAAAGGTTCCTGCCTGCCAGCTAGGAAGAGAGCAGCGGATCTCCCAGCACAGCGCTGGAGCTCTGCTAAGGGACAGACTGCCTCTTCAAGTGGGTATGAAAAAAAGCTCCTGCAGCTAGCTCAGTGTCTGCCCAAACGGCCACCCGGTTTTGTGCTTGAAACCCAGGGTCCTGGTGGTGGGATCTAATTAAACTAAAGAGCTTCTGCACAGCAAAAGAAACTGTCATCAGCATGAACAGGCAACCTACAGATAGGAGAAAAAATGTGCAATCTATCCATTTGACAAAGGGCTAATATCCAGAATCTACAAGGAACTTAAACAAATTTATGAGAACAAAACAAACAACTTATCGGAAAGTGGGTAAAGGATATGAACAGACACTTCTCAAAAGAAGACATTTATGTGGCCAACAAACATATGAAGAAAAACTCATAATTACAAGTCCTTAGAGAAATGCAAATCAAAACCACAATGAGTTACCATCTCACAAGAGATAGAATCGCGATCATTAAAACGTCAGGAAACAACAGATGCTGGAGAAAATGTGGAGAAACGGGAAAGGTTTTACACTGTTGGTGGGAATGCACATTAGTTCAACCATTGTGGAAGACAGTGTAACGATTCCTCAAGGACATAGAACCAGAAATACTATTTGGCCCAGCAATCCCATTACTGAGTATATGCCCAAAGGATTATAAATCATTCTACTAGAAAGCCACATGTACACATATGTTTATTGCAGCACTGTTCACAATAGCAAAGACTTGGAACCAACCCAAATGTCCATCAATGATAGACTGGATAAAGAAAATGTGGCACATATACACCATGGAATACTATACAGCCATAAAAAAGGATGAGTTCATGTCCTTTGCAGGGACATGGATCAAGCTGGAAACCATCATTCTCAGCAAACTAACACAGTAACAGAAAACCAAACACCACATGTTCTCACTCATAAGGGGTTGAACAATGAGAACACATGGACATAGGGAGGGGAACATCAAACACTGTGCCTGTCAGGGGGTGGGGGACTAGGAAGGAGGCATAACCTTAGGAGAATTATGTAATGTAAATGATGGGTTGATGGGTGCATCAAACAACCATGGCATATGTATACCTATGTAACAAACATACATGTTTTGCACATGTATCCTGGAACTTGAATTATAATTAAAAATAATAAAAATTTAAAAAATAGCAAAGTATATAAAATAGGAATGTGATACAACTGATTATTAATATAAAAATAACTAAATCTTAAAATAAGGAAAAAGCATAGATGTGTTGGTTTTTTTTTTTTTTCTTTAACAGTCTGAGAAAAATGATTCTTCAGAGACAAGATAAGTAAATTCCTAGTGACATTCCTTTTCAATGATAAGTAGCGCCTAAATTTTGCTAAACTCATGAGGCTTTTGCAGCACTTGGGACTTGGTCTGCCCCTAAGTCTCAAGAGCCACTCATCTAACATGTTTTCCTCCACTTTTCTTTGGTCACCAGCCAAAGTGCTGGCCCCTGACCAGCTCGCCCTCATTTCGCTTATCTCTGCCCTATTCCGGGACACCCATTCTTTCACACCTAGCATTCTTTTTGCTATTGACCCTTGCCTTTTATTCTAGAACACTTATCTATCACCTAGCATCTACTCTATACTGCCAATCTATTCACAGATGGGTTCTTCTACTCCCTTCTAAATAGCATGCAAGCTAAAACTTTGTATTCCCTCTTATTTAACTATAGAACCCCCAAATCAAGTAGCAGCATTTTGCTTTAACCCTCCACTGCTGTATTCAGATCATTATTTGATGATTATAACAATATGTACCTCCTCTGAGATGCCTATTATCCTCTATCCACCCTTACTGATATTATCTGAAGACTTGCTAACCCATCAACAATTTTTTTTTCTTTTTTTTTTTGAGACGGAGTCTCACTCTGTCACCCAGGCTAGAGTGCAATGGAGCAATCTGGGCTCACTGCAACCTTCATCTCCCGGGTTCAAGCAATTCTCCTGTCGTAGCCTCCTGAGTAGCTGGGACTACAGGAGCACACAACCCCATCCAATTAATTTTTGTATTTTCAGTAGAGACGGGGTTTCACCATATTGGTCAGGCTGGTCTCAAACTAGGATTACAGGTGTGAGCCACCGTGCCCAGCTCCCATCACCACTTTAACGGACTTAGCACTTTCCTATCCAACCTAGGATAACATATCATTTAACTTCTCTCTTGTAACAATCCCCATTGCTCATGTCTTTTTGGTCTTTGGTTGTATCTGACCTACTAACATTCCAAAGCAGATCGATCCAGACATTTTTTTCACTGCACTTGTAGCGACACCCCTGGGTACTGCTGAAGGAAATTTTAGGAAATTTCACAAAGCTGTGGATGGCTGCTGATAATTTATAGTTTCCAAACTCAATCGAGCCCTTTGTGACTCTTAAAACTTATGTTCAAAATTAAAGTCATTTTAATTTCTGAAGCCTGCTGTTGCTTCTGTATCACCTGTCTTGGCAAATGGCACCACCCTTGAAACCAAAGGCAAAATCCAGATGTTATCCTAGACCTCTTGTTTTTCATCACCACCCTTATAACTAATAATTTATTAAAAACACTTAATTCTATTATCTTAGCAGCTTTGTTTTGTTAAAGCAAATGTAAGATATCTCATTTCACCTGCAAACACTTCAGCATAGATCCTTATCTTGTAACATTTTTAAAGAAAACATCATGACATTATCATATCTAACAAAATACTTTCCTTAATGTCATCTAATATCTAGTTCACATTTTATTTTCACCTTTATTAACATTTAATTGACTGTCTATTTTTTATAGTTGGTTTGACCAATCAAAATTCAAGTGATATTATGTTTTGTCATACTATATCTTGACCTCTTGCATCTTTTTTCCTTTACAACAATCCCCGTTATTCTTTTTATCTTCTATGCTACTGATTTGTTGGAGAAACCAGGTCCTGAAAAACATTATCCTGAAATGTCTCACATTCTGGATATTACCGATCCAGAAAAATCATGCTGTTTGTTCTACTATCCATATTCCTCTATTCCCTGTAAACTGATTTGACTAAATGTACTATAATTTTTTTTTCTGAGTAAGAAATTTTAATATGTGATGCTCTATACTGCCTATTGCCCCAATTTTAGATCTCCTGAGCTCAATCAGTAGGTTCAGATAGTGTCAGTCTAATTACTTCATTACAAGATTTCCCATAAAATTTCATCCAGTGGTATTAGCATCTATTATTGAAAGCTACCTAAATATTTTTTCTAAGGGTTGAAAAATGGTGACTCTGTAATTCTGTCATTTATCCTGAATTTATTGCTTGAATTCTTCTATATAGCAAAACTTTTCCTTATCACTTATTTGGTTACCTTGAAATTAATTCATGCAGAAATACAAAATAAATATTTGTCTTAATTTATAGGAAATACAAAGACAGAAACACAAAAGAGTGTACAGATTATGCCAATTTATTTTTCAGAGTAGTTATATTATTTTGTATCCATGGGAAGTCTTGTATAAGTGATCTGGTTAACCCTCAACCTCAACAACACAATACATTAACAAACTGTTTTTTCCCCACTATGGTGAGTTATAAATGATCTCTCAATGTGGTTTCTATTTTTATTTACTTGATTATTTATTAGACTGGGCACCTTTTATTGGCTGTTCAGATTTTCTTTCTGTGAAGTACCTATTAAAATTTTTCCCTATTATTTTGAGTTATTCTTTTTCTTGCAAATTACAAGATTCTTTGTATTTATTTTTGGATATTGATTAATCTTTTGCTTCTTATGTATATTACAAAACATCATCTCTCAGTGTGTAGTTCTTCTTTTGTTCTTTTTTTCATTGATTTTGATGGTTACAAATCAGAATTTCTGATAGTTATCTTAATGTATTTTAAACTTTACCTCTGCAGTTTGCAGTTTGCACTTTTCTATTTTGTTGAATAAATTTCATCTTTTTTGGAAGTCATAAATATACTGTCTTATAGGATATTATAGTTTAGCTTTTGATCTTATATTTTTGACTGCCCAGTATTCATATAGCATATGGTAGTTAGGCAGTTGTTATTAAGGGAAAAAGTCCTTTTGGTATATGCAGTTCCATACTTGTTTGATTCAGAACTAAAGCCAAAATTTGAAATTAAATATTTCTTAAAGTCGCTATATCTTTACCTTTTCACATGCTCTTTTATTCTGTGTAGAGAAAAACACTATTTCTATGATTAGAGTCTTGTCTTTCATTTTTACTGTGGAAAATGTAAATGTCAATAGACAGCTGCTACTATTATGAAATGTAGCAATAGAAAGGGCCCTGCCCAACTGACGATCTTTTCAATTCAGTTTCCGTCTTGAACCAGTTTTCATCTTGACTATGTCTTCAAGATTCAGTACTTTATTTTCAACACATTTGTAATTGTAAGTGGATAGTAGGTTACAGTTTCAAGGTCCTTCACAATTCCCTACTGATATGGTTATGACAAGCATTATTCTTACCATCTGAGAGAGGATGAAATAGAGAGGAAACCACTTACTAAGTTCACAAGTAAAACAGTCATGAGAAAGGACAAGTTCTTCAGCATCCTAATTCACTGCTCACCTCCAGATCACTTTTCCTGGTTTAAGCATTTATGTCCCAAGGATGCAAGGCTGGTAAAACACACACAAATCAACAAATGTAATCCATAACATAAACAGAACCAATAGCAAAAACTAGATAATTATCTCAATAGATGCAGAAAAGACCTTCAATAAAATTCAACATCCTTCATGCTAAAAAACTCTCAATAAACTAGGTATTGATGGAACATATCTCAAAATAATAAGAGCTGTTTATGACAAACCCACAGGCAGTATCATAGTAAATGGGCAAAAGTTGGAAGCATTCCCTTTGAAAACCGGTACAAGACAAGGATGTCCTCTCTCATCACCCCTATTCAACATAGTATTGGAAGTTCTGGCCAGGGCAATCAGGTAAGAGAAAGAAATAAAGCATATTCAAATAGGAAGAGAAGAAGTAAAATTGTCTCTGTTTGCAGATGACATGATTGTATACTTAGAGAAACCCATCATCTCAGCCCAAAATCTCCTTAAGCTGATAAGCAGTTTCAACGAAGTCTCAGGATATAAAATCGATGTGAAAAAAATCACAAGCATTCCTATACACCAATAATAGACAATCAGAGAGCCAAATCATGAGTGAACTCCCATTCACAATTGCTGCAAAGAGAATAAAATACCTAGGAATACATCTTACAAAGGATGTGAAAGACCTCTTCAAGGAGAAGTACAAACCAGAGCTCAAGGAAATTGTTTGAGACGACACAAACAAATGGAAAACATTCTATGCTCATGGATAGGAAGAATCAATATCATGAAAATGGCCATACTGCCCAATGTAATTTATAGATTCAATGATATCCTCATCAAGCTACCATTGACTTTCTTCACAGAGTTAGAAAAATCTGTTTTAAATTTTGTATAGAATCAAAAAAGAGCCTAACCAAAAAAGAGCCCATATAGCAAAGACAATCCTAAGCAAAAACGACAAAGCTGAAGGCATCATTTTACCTGATATCAAACTATATTACAAGGCTACAGTAACCAAAACAGCATGGTACTGGTACCAAAACAGATATATAAACCAATGGAACAGAAAAGAGGCCTCAGAAATAATGCCACACATCTACAACCATCTGATCTTTGACAAACCTGACAACAAGCAATGGGAAAAGGATTCCCTATTTAACAAATGGTGTTGAGATAACTGGCTAGCCATATGCAGAAAACTGAAACTGGACCCCTTCCTTACACCTTATACAAAAAATAACTCAAGATGGATTGAAGACTTAAACATAAGACATAAAACCATAAAAATCCTGGAAGAAAACCTAGGCAATACCATTCAGTACATAGGCATGGGCAAAGACTTCATGACTAAAACACGAAAAGCAATTGCAAAAAAAGCCAAAACTGACAAATGGGATCTAATTAAACTAAAGAACTTCTGCACAGCAAAAGAAACTATCATGAGAGTGAACAGGCAACCTACAGAATGGGAGTAAATTGTTGCATCTATCCATCTGGCAAAGGGCTAATATCCAGAATCTACAAGGAACAGAAACAAATTTACAAGAAAAAAAAATTTATCAAAAAGTGTGCAAAAGATATGAACAGACACTTCCCAAAAGAAGATATTTATGTCGCCAACAAACATATGAAAAAAAGCTTATCATCACTGGTCATTAGAGAAATGCAAATCAAAACTACAATGAGTTACCATCTCACAACAGATAGAATGGTGATCATTAAAAATCAGGAAACAACTGATGCTGGAGAGGATATGGAGTCATAGGAACAGTTTTACACTGTTGGTGGGTGTGTATATTGGTTTAACCATTGTGGAAGACAGTGTGGCGATTCCTCGAGGATCTAGAACCAGAAATACCATTTGACCCAGCAACCCCATTATTAGGTATATACCCAAAGCATTATAAATCATTCTACTAGAAAGACACATGTACACATAATTTTATTGCAGCACTGTTCACAATAGCAAAGACTTGGAACCAACCCAAATGTCCATCAATGATAGACTGGATAAAGAAAATGTGGCACATATACACCATGGAATACTATGCAGCCATAAAAAAGGATGAGTTCATGTCCTTTGCAGGGACATGGATCAAGCTGGAAACCATCATTCTCAGCAAACTAACACAGTAACAGAAAACCAAACACCGCATGTTCTCACTCATAAGGGGTTGAACAATGAGAACACATGGACATAGGGAGAGGAATATCACACACAGGGGTCTTTCAGTGGTTGTGGGGCTAGGGGAGGGATAGCATTAGGAGAAATACCTAATGTAGATGATGGGTTGATGGGTGCATCAAACCACCATGGCACGTGTATACCTATGTAACAAACCTGCATGTTCTGCACATGTATCCCAGAACTTAATGTATAATAATATTTTTTTAAAACATATCTCAATGGTCCTGTAATAATAAGTCTTTTTTAAGTATCAAACTGCAACAATAATTTGATTTGTATCAATTTTTAAATGCCTTAAAATGAACAATGCAAACAGTGGAATAGCCAAGAATATAAAGTTACATTTAAAAATCTGAGCTGTGCATTGGGTTATGCATATTCAAAATGATGTTGAACAATTTACTGCAGCTGTTCATTATGGGCAGATGAGAGGAAATCATTTAAGCAACTTCCAGCCACCTGACTTCCACCTTTGACTAGAAGAAGCAAGAGAAGCAAGAGCAGCTCTTCAAACAGAGAGCAAGGAGATGGTTTGCATGCCAATAAGTGGAGAAGGGTGAAAAGTGTAAGTTTCTTTGTGATATATGTGAATAGTTTCAGAAAATGAAGTTGGCAGCTTCCCAGTTTTCCTCTTGGGGCCCCATGTTTATAATTCCAGTAGCTAACATTCACATAATTACAATTGCAATTTCACTTTGAGAATATTGTTGGGCTTCTTTTGTGCCTGATCGTCTGAACAGCTGTGTCTTCAAGATTAAGTGTCTACTCACTGTTTCAAATATTTTAAGAAAATAGAATGAGAATCATATCTGGTACCATTATTAAAATGAAAAAAAAGACATATTCCCATGCTCTTGAAAAATGAGGGGGTTTCTCTTTTATTTGCTCTTCAAGAACAACACATGCAAAGCATCTGTGGAGCCAACACAGCTGCAGAACCCACTTACCATACCAATTCTGTCTACCCATTCTAGCTTTTATAGACTTGAGTTTAAGACATAAAATACATTTCCTGTCATGATTCCAGAATGTTTATTTTAAAATCAGTATTTCAGTCACATTGTATCTGGCACCAATAGACGATTGCTTATCTTTGTATTTTTCAGTGTTACCTTTACCTCATCTTAAATATTTTCTTTCCGTAATGTGAGAGAGATTGCTTAGCCAGAAATTAGATTACTGGAAATAGTAAATGCATAAGCAATATGTTATAGATAATTAAATGGATAACACCTATTGTAGTCGATCAGTCTCATTGAAAGTTTTGACTGTCTGTCATTTATTCTGTATAGTACACAAACTCCTAGGGAATTATTTATAAATAAAAGTAATAGATTAAGTATTATTAATTAACTGGCATCACCCTAGAATTCACTCTTAATGCCTTTTATTAAAATATTATATTTTGTGGGTCTGACTAAAGGGACTAGGAAATAAAAGTGTGTGGATGTTTGTTACTTCAACAGATAAAATTACCTATTTTAATTTTTAAAAAATAATACGTTAGAATAGCTAGGTCTGATGGTTCCTACCTATAATTCCAGCACTTTGGGCGACCAAGGCAAGAGGATCATTTGAGGCTAGGAGTGCCTGAGCCATATAAAGAGATCTCGTCTCTACAAAAAAAGAAAAAAGGAAAAAAAAGTTAAAAATTAGCCAGGCATGATGGCATGCATGCCTATAGTTCCAGCTACTCAGGAGGTTGAAGTGGAAGGATTCCTTGAGCCCAGGAGATTGCAGTAAGCTATGATCTATGATCATGCCTGTGCATTCCAGCCTAAGCAATTGAGTCAGACCCATTCCCTCATCTCAAAAAGCTTAGAATAATGAATATTGAATTGCACAAATTATTAACTCAGTGCAATATAGAAGGTGGATCTGTGGACATGCTTAGAGTTATGTGTTTATTTTAATTTCTGACTGTATTTTGCCTCCAAATAATCATTCATTTAGAACAGAAAATTTTACAGTAGATTAATGAAACCTAAAACACAGTTACCCTAAAGACTGAAGAAAGGAAGAAAGCCCAAGAACCATAAACACACTATCCAGACATTAGAACAACAGAGTTTACAGAAAATTCCATGAGAAATCTTCATTGACCAATAAATACCACCAAAATATCTGCTCTAACTGAGTAAAAATCCCAGGTGCCTTTATCCTGAGGGCATAAAAAAAAACTGAATGCACTTTAACTATCTTGAACAAAGGCAATTAAAAAGACACATCAAGATTTTTAAAACATGAATTCAATAATGTATTGCTATTATTGAACATATTAATCTTTAAGCTTTAAGAAATTGCCCATCATTCCCCAGTACTGCAATGCCATGGAGCTTTTTATCAGGTTAGCCATAATTTGGGCAGATTGTATAACCCAAATGTCATAACTGCAGAGCGAGCATCTGAAATAAAATCAGCTCAATGCATTAGTTCTTTCCCACCACTGTGTGTGTGGTATACATATATACACACACACACACACACTTATATATACATACATATATACACACATACATATATACATACATATATATATACACATATATATATACACACATGCATGCCCACATATATATAAACACACATTACAGATGTATGAACAAATAGGACACAAACTTGATGGCAGTAAATAATTGTATAGAACACTCATATGAAATGTCCAGCAAGAAAAGACTACTACACTATTGTTTAACAATAATAACATCTTAGACTACAAAAATTTTTTCAATATAAGAATTTAGTATTTCAAGTGATAGACAATGGTTTTGGTGAAAACATTTTTAAAATGCACTGTATGCTTCAAACACATTTTAATGTAAAATGAAGTTTTTCTTGATACTATCCTTTTATTATACAAAGCATTGTATCCTTGTGTTACATTCAAAACAAATATAAATAGAAGTGCTAATATTTTTTTTCCATGCACTTTACTTACTCATCTTTCTGTCCCTCTGAGGTATGTATTTGGGGAATACTGATATGGACAATGAGAAGACATTGTGATTTTTGAACAGGAGAATGGCATTGACAGATGAATGTGCTATAGCGTTCACCTTGGGTAGAGAATAAATTTGCGTAGACGACATTATAGATCAGTAGGGAGGCCATTTGTAATTTTTAAAGTTTTTTACTGCATACATAATCCAGCTGAGTAAAAATCAAGCCCTGCACTACAACAGAGGGATGCAGAAAAGGAAACCGATGGCAAAAGAAACATCACTAAAAATGGAGAGGTGAGGAGGAGATGGCTTTAGGATATCTCCTATGTGCCTTACCGGAACCAGCAGACAGTAGCTCTGCCATTAGTCAAAATGTGGGAGAGAAAGAGGTGGTTTTGGATAAGTATGAAAAACTATGCATTCAATTTTATGTATATCTGATATACAAGTGTGCATACAGCTGAATACAGAGGTTTGGACCTGAGAAAAGAAATGTAGGATGGAAACTATCACTTCACAGTTTTAAGCAGACAACATAAGGCAGGGTACATTGTCTCTAAATTGACAGGAGAAATACAAGAGGAGAGACTCTACTTCTTTTATTAACAACTTTCATAGATTAGCTTACTATACTACCCGACTCCCCACGTGGAAAACATGGAGCATGAACATGCAATTCCAAGGCAATAAGGCATAGGTAAGTCAACTCTGCACTGGAGGCGAGTCAGATTTGGGAACTCAAGTTTATTTGTATGCTGCTGGGGAGAACTTCCCTAGGATATCTCTTCAGAGAAAACTCTGGACACCAAAACAAGGAGGGCCAAGCACCAGAGAGGAATGAGGGAGCACTAGAGGCAGCACAGAGACATGAGAAGTCACTAGTCAACACAGTGTGAGAAAATGACCAGGAAGGGAACCAGGACTTGAGGGTTCATATGATGCATTCAATGTTTTTTGACCATTCTTGTATTCACCGAAAATATTTTTGTGATTGTTAAAGTTAGTTATTAAAATATTTCAATATCCTATTCAAACAAAGCCTATTCACAATGCATATACAAGAGATAAGGAATACTGTAAAACAACCCTGTGTGACCAGCACCGACTTAGACATTCCCAGTCCAGTTGTTGTCCCCTATTTACCCTCCCTGATTACACCCGCTTCCCTCTTTCCCAGAGGTAACTACCACCCTGAAATTTATGTTTTTCATTTCTTACTTTTCTCTATAATTTTGCCAAATATATAAATACATATTTTATAAAATAGTGTTCATAAGCATTTTTAACTTGGTGAAATTTTACCTCATGTAGCGACGCCACTTGATGAAATTTTACCACATGCAGAGACTCTGCTTGATGAAATATTCTGGCAACATTAAAGTTCTACAACCACTAACAATAGTATTTCATCATCTAAAATGTGCAGTGTCACTTCTAATGGGAAACATTTATTGTCACCCCTGTAGTCAGCTTCAAGTTCTCATCAGATAAAAGTTTTCTTGTGACAATTGCAGCCTAACTTTTCATCTTCCTGAGAATTGTTTCTTCTGTATTTTCAAAATCAACCAAATTCGCCATTTTCAGGAGAGTATGTCCTGGTTCCTGATTGTCAAAGTAATATCTTCATTTGGAAAAAAAATAACCCCAAGACATTTTCAACTCACCCTTGCAACTCAAATGATTCCTGTAATTCATAAACATGTGAACTCTTCACATAGGCTCTTTGACTTTGCCCCAAATGATTAGAATGATATACGGTAAACTGACATTTCAAAGTTTACCTGTGTGATTTTGTCTCTTCTGTGCCATTTACTATAGTCTACCACACACATACAAACATATATACACATACATGCACTCACACGCGAGCGTGCACACACACACACATACACACACACACACGTGCATACCTAACAGCTTAGAAAAAAGAAAGTGAGATTCGCCCGGGCACAGTGGCTCATTCTTGTAATTCCAGCACTTTGGGAGGCTCAGGCAGGAGGATTATTTGTGCTCAGGAATTCAAGACCAGCCTGGGCAACAGGGCAAGATCCTGTATCTACAAAATTCAAAAAATTAGCTAGGTGTGGTGGCGCACAACTCTAGTCCCAGCTACTTGAGGGGCTAGACAGGAGGATCATTTAAACCCAGGAGGTAGAGGCTTCAGTGAGCTGAAATCATGCCACTGCACCCCAGGCTGTGTGACACAGAGGTACTCTGTCTCAAAAAAAAAAAAAAGAAGAAGAAGAAGAAAAGAAAAGGAGAGAGAAAGAAAGAGAGGAAGGAAGGAAGGAACGAAGAAAGGAAGGAAGGAAGGAAGGAAGGAAGGAAGGAAGGAAGGAAGGAAGGAAGGAAGGAAGGAAGGAAGAGAGAGAGAGAAAGAAAGAAAGATTCTTAGATTCAGCTCATTGAAGTATAAGTATCTGCATTTCAAAATCCCATAAACAAAATATCAAAGCAAGTAAAGAAGAGAAAAATATTTGCAACCTAAATGGCAAAAGGCACCTGTATAAATTAACAGAAAAATACATTAATATAAAATTTACAAAAATATACAAATCACTAATAATCATAAACAATGTTAAACCTTAAAAAATATTTTTTTAATTTTTTTTGTTTCCATAGGTTATTGGAGAACAGATGGTATTTGGTTACTTGAGTAGGTTCTTTGGTAGTGATTTGTGAAATTTTGGTGTACCTATCACCTGAGCAGAATACACTGCACCCAGTTTGTAGTCTTATATCCCTCATCCACTTCCCATCCTTTCCCCCGAGTCCCAAAGTCCACTGTGTCATTCTTATGCATCTGCATCCTCATAGGTTAGCTCCAAATAATTTAAAAATAACAAAAAAGAAAACAAAGATACTACTCAGGATGGGGAAGTTTAGAGAAAGCAGCATACAAATTGGAAAGCTAATTCATACTATGAATCAAAAGCTTTAAGATGCATAAGGCTTACTTACCTTAACCCTAGCCCTGTACTATACTTTTAAGAGATGGGTAGAGACATTTAGGTCTCAGGTAGTTCGTCCCCATGGTTACATTAGAGACTCTTTAAAAAGTTTAAGTGCCAGTCATCTGTGGTCAAATAAAATCTGACACATCAAATAGGATAACCTTTGTGTAAGTCATTAAGATCGTGTTCTGGAAAAATAATTTTGAATATTAAAAGATGCTAAAGAGATATGCTAAAGAACTGAAGAAAAATGATGTATCAATATAATTTTATGAGACTATGGTTTGTAAAAGGTAGTTTACATAGTCTTTTTGTACATATAAAAGTTACATCCTACAAAGTACTTTCTGTATAGTAGGATAAAAAATATTTTTAATTGATGTTTTTACATTTATTAATTTAAATATGTCATTTTAAAAATTGTGTTTCTCAATGCACAAAAATTATAATTCCCAAAATATGGATGTTTGAATTCTGCAAATTCTTACAAATATTGACTTTCCTAACATATTTTAGATAATTCTACATATAAACAGTATTCATATTTTCTTGGGCTATATGCATTTTACAAAACACTTCTGTATGATTAAACTATTTTGTCACTATTTTGCATATTTACAAAGTTAAGTTAACTTCTCAACTGAAAGCCAGGAGAGCATTGAAAAAAAAAATAAAACGGTACTCCTTCCTATTAATCATGTACAAAAATGAATGTCCACTTTAAGAAGAACATTTTCTTTAATGATTTATGAAGAAAACTCCCTAATACCTAAAGAAGACATTTCACTTAAAGTTACATAAAACTGAAACATGACAACAATTTGGAATCCATCAAAATTATTTAAAATCCAATTTTAGTTTCCTTTTAACAACAAACAATTTGAGCAAACATTTTCTTTTATGTACAAAAAAGTTAATTTTAATTTTGCCTTTCATTTTATTTAGGAATGACACAGTTTTTGATCTAAAAATTTATTAACTTTTTTACTTTAGGTAAGTTCTTTCAAGATACCAATTTAATGATGCAATTTCTGAAAATAAAGAAATGCAACTAATGAAATAAAAGGAAATAAATATTTCTTATTAAATTTTATTAATTTGGAATTTACTTTTAAAAATCAACAAGAACTGCCAGAAAAATGAAATAAAATTGTTTCATTAAGTTCATGACTGATTTTGCATTACACCCTTTCAGTATTGCTATCTCTGTTTCTAGTCTCTTCTCACTTCAAACAAGGCCCTCTAAGTAGCCCCAACATGTGTATACTTCAAATGGAAATGAAGTGTCATCTCATCTATGAAGAAGCTTCACAATAAGCAGAACCAGTCATTATTTTACAGGTTCTCCTGTAACACTTTATACCTATCTTAACAGATATTCCATAAATTATCATTTCTAGACTCAAGGACCATCAGTACCTAAAATAACCAACTTACTTAAAAGTTCCAACACTTTGGCTTTCAGGTAGCTCCCTTCTTCTCCTGACCCCCAGTTTCTTCCCTCTGTAATACTTTCTGCGCTCCTCCTATCGCCCTTTGTTCGTCTAGTTTCCTCCCTCTGAAACGACCTTTCCCTCTAGCTGTATACCAGAAACTGCTTATTTTAAGCTGCAGTTTAAACCACACTTTCTAGGTGAAGTCTCTCTTATCTTCTTAGTGAGAAGTAAACTCATCATCCATCTATCTCCTTTGTGTCAATTTGATGTTGTCCACTGTTGTTTCTTGAAAGCTTGCACAGAGTTTTAACCATTTTTGTACATCCTAAAATGGAGAATTTGAAACATCTTCTGATAAACACTTTTCATATGGAAACTTTTATAGATCCCCAATATATTAAAATATGCTTTAGAATTTTTGGTTGGGCTTGCAGTCATAATTCTAACTTAAATTATTGTTAATCAGTAAAAATAATGAGGCTGTTATGAAAGATATTCGAAATGAGAAAATCTGAGTAACTTTTGCTATCCCATCTATCAGCTGTATATTTTTACTTATTTCTCAATTTTCTTTGGGTAGTATAATATTAAGAAAATCATGTTTCATACAAGGAAATTGCAAATAGTAATTGATTTTAACACCTTGCCTTTATATCAGGATTTTTCAATTACATTGTCCCAGAACCATGAAAGAAGAGTGAAATTAACTCTCAAAGTTGAACTACAGTAGAAATCCTCTTAATCTGACACAGCTGGACTGTCATTAGTGAGTTTGTTAAAGGAACAGTTAAGGAGAGGATCACACAAAGCACACAAAGCATAATTTTTAATGTAAAACACACAAATGTCCAAGTAGTTACCATTTTAAAACCATAAATAAGGTCTTTTCTGGGCAAGTGACTGCTCCTCAGAGTTTCTTATAATCTTTCTTATACAAATTACCTTCAATGCATCATTTATAAATTACAGTATCAACTTCTGGAAAGCATAGCAGGGACCTAAAGGTACTTTTTAAGTGACTTGCTCATGAAAATCATCTGGATGTTTATGATTCTCGCTCCAATAATGTGCAATTATTTTTCCACACCTAATTTAACCACAATTTTAGCCAAAACTTTCCAAAACATTAACTTTTCTTGAAAACTTTTTTTTTTCTTTTTTGAGACAGAGTATCACTCTGTGTCACCTAGGTTAGAGTGCAGTTGCACGATCTCAGCTTACTTCAACCCCCACCTTCTGGGTTCAAGTGATTCTCTTGCCTCAGCCTCCCAGATAGCTGGAACTGCAGGTGTGTGCTGCCACGCCCAGCTAATTTTTAGTAGAGATAGGGTTTCACCATGTTGGGCAGGCTGGTCTCAAACTCCTGATCTCAGGTGATCCACCCACCTTGGGCTCCCAAAGTGCTGGGATTACAGGCGTGAGCCACTGTGCCCAGCCTAGAAATATTTCTTTTTGCTCTCACATTTCATCAGCTTTTATGACATTTGATTCAATTACATGAATAATTAAATATTAAATTTAATAAAAATAACAACTAGCATAAACATGTTTGGAAACAAATGTGAATGACTCTTAATTAGCATACACCACAATTTAAAAAGGCAGAGTGCATAGGCAGCAAGCAGTATCCCACTAAGTGTGAGCATTTATTCAAGTGTAGGCATCAGTCAGTGGGTTTCAGTGAAAATGGGTCATTTCGTTGTCTAGTGAGTCACTAGGCACAGATTCAGAGACTTTCTATTATACTAATTATTTAGCAATATTTGAACTCCACATCTTAAATACAAAATGCAGAGAAAATGAATGCCTATGAAATCTATTTAGGATATCACCTTACTACTTGCCATTAAAACATTACTTGATATTGTTTAAATGACTACAATGACAAGAGCATGCACCAAACAGATGTGTCTGAGACTTGACTGATGTTTGATTGAGCTCCATGAAGTATGCTGAAATCTTCCATTAATTAATTTAATAAATATTTATTGACTCCCAAAACATGTAACCAACAGTGCTAGGTTCTGGGAGTATAATGGTAAAAAGATTCATTCCTTTCTAGAACTGATGTTTTGGAGTGGCAGTCTCCAAACTGTTTGTAAACATATTGCTACTAGTAAAAATACTTGAGGATTATCTATATCTATATCTATCTACATCTATATGTACATCTATATCCATTTATCTATTTAAAATACACACACACACACACACACACACACACACACACACACAAAGAATTGGAAAACCTAGTCCAAACCTAGTTTCAAACATATTTTTCTAACTTATATATTTTAAAACTACACTGCCAGATTGAAGAATATGTTCTAAAACTGATTAATCCATTTGACATTTATATCACTTTATTAGCACAACTAAATATGGTATATCTTTTGGGAGGAGAAGTAAAAAGAGTAGAGAGAAAGAGAAGCAACAGGAGAAGGGAGAAAAGGGAAGGTGGAAAGAACAAACTATCAAGATTTGTTATGTTTTCTCAAGATTTCTTATGTTTTCTCATGTCTAGGATTGAGAGAAGACAATGGATTCTATAAATAAGAATCATTGTGCATTTTTTAGGAATGAATGTGATACATGACCTTGTTTTCTGATAAATTTTTAAAAATGTTTGGATTGCTTTTATTCTAACCTTTTAAAGATACTTAAAAATTAAACTGGCTTATAAAAGATAATTAATACAGAATTTATAAACATGAAACTGAGAAAAAAGCTTCTATTGGAATTAATTGTAGTACTCTTGTTCTGCACAGTAGATCCATTGTAATTAGCTGATTAGAAATTAGGGTAATATGACTCTAGCAATCATCAATTTAAATTGGATACAGAAGGCCAGCACTGGTGGAAACTGTTCAGTGACAGTAAAGCCATAGACAAAGAATTTCCAGGCTGACAAAATATCACATCTGGGCAAAGCATGCCTGCCCCTTTCTTTTTCTTTTATTTAACAAATATTGCACAGGATGAAGGAATGTCAAGGCTAAACTCTCTAGTACAGATGTAGAACACATGCATTTGTACCAGCTCAAAGCAAGATGACAGACACTGGAGACACTGTTGTGGCTTGGCAGTTAAAATTGTTCATTTCCATTAACTTGTGGTTCAAAGATACTATCACATTTAGGGAAGGGAAGGATATTGCCTTTTTGGTGACTGGTGTCTTAAAAGCTAAGTCTTAAAAACTAACAGTGGAAAGAACCACATATTTCAAGATTATGCTAAATGTCAAATTTTTCAAACTGAGAGAAATTCAGTCACACCAAAACACAAGTTCTAAATAAAAATTCATTGCAGATATATCTACCAAGCACTTTTCCCAATTTTACTTGATATTGTTTGTGAGAAGAGGTACGATAAGCACTTGACCTTATAAGTCATAAAGACCTTGGAAAATATGCTATGTAAGAGAAAGAACACCACATGATAGGGGCCAAACATTTCTTCCCAACCTCAAAAATATTCCAAAAGACAGGAAGCTATTTAAACTGCCTGAAGTTCTATCAGTTCTTCCTTTTTTTTTCCTAGTTATTTTGCATTGTAAATTAGATAGTATGCAACATAAGCATCTTAAATTATAAATATAGCTAACTTTTCTTGAGCACTGAATGTGCTAGTTACTGTCCTAAGGTAAATATTTGTGTGTTTATGTGTATGTACGTGTGTGTGTGGATAACTTGACATAGATACAAATGGATACACATATATATATGTGTGTATTTATGTATTAAATCTGTGAATATAGATATTTTGTTGTAGAGTATTAACAGATACATTTTTATTCTCCCAACATCAAGAGGTAGATTAGGTTAATATTTTCCATTTAAAAAAGAAAGAACTAAGGCTAAAAGAAGGTAGGTAGACAGAGCTTGGTGCTGTATACCTCTAAAACCTATGATTCTCAACTGCAACGCTATACTCCATGCAAGTTTTGACTTAAATACAGATATATACACAGAATCTAGATAATTTGTCAAATGACCTGCTGGTATTTCACGTGACTTTTATTCCTCTTCATTATATATAGAGTTTATTATACCATTCCAGTCCCTAAAGTCAGCAAAAATTGTTTCTAATTAATATCAATTCCTTCAGCCTTCACTCTATCCCAAGATCAGACCCTGAAAAAAAGGAAAAAATTAAAAAGAGGATCCCAAATATTTAAAAATAATATTCTTTGATGATTCCCAGTATTTACTTTGTCTGGATAATAGAAAACATGACAAGGAAGTAGGAGGAAGTTGGCAAGTATATATACAAATAAATAACCAGTTTTTTCATCATAAATGTAAAGGTCAAATTATGCACTCATCTTTACACTAATCCTTCTACATATCTCAATGTTTGTGTATTTCTCTTATGCTTATAATATCAATGCTAAAAATCATAAATTTTAAGAAATATTGATAAACTTTTGAATTTTTATGAAAGTTCATCTATTTATTTATTGAACAAATATTTATGAAGTAACATACTTGGTTTTAAATACTAGACATACAATGCTGAAAAAAACAGTTGAAAATTCTGCTAGAGAACTGAAGGCGATAGAGACACAAAAAACCCTCCAAAAAATCAATGAATCCAGGAGTTGGTTTTTTGAAAAGATCAACAAAATTGACAGACTGCTAGCAAGACTAATAAAGAAGAAAAGAGAGAAGAATCAAATAGACGCAATAAAAAATGATAAAGGGGATATCACCACTGACCCCACAGAAATACAAACTACCATCAGAGAATACTATAAACACCTCTACGCAAATAAACTAGAAAATCTAGAATAAATGGATAATTTCCTGGACACTTACACTCTTCCAAGACTAAACCAGGAAGAAGTTGAACCCCTGAATAGACCAATAGCAGGCTCTGAAATTGAGGCAATAATTAATAGCCTACCAACCAAAAAAAGTCCAGGACCAGATGGATTCACAGGTGAATTCTACCAGAGGTACAAGGAGGAGTTGGTACCATTCCTTCTGAAACTATTCCAATCAACAGAAAAAGAGGGAATCCTCCCTAACTCATTTTATGAGGCCAACATCATCCTGATACCAAAGCCTGGCAGAGACACAACAAAAAAAGAGAATTTTAGACCAATATCCCTGATGAACATCAATGCAAAAATCCTCAATAAAATACTGGCAAACCGGATTCAGCAGCACATCAAAAAGCTTATCCACCATGATCAAGTGGGCTTCATCCCTGGGATGCAAGGCTGGTTCAACATTCGTAAATCAATAAACATAATCCAGCATATAAACAGAACCAAAGACAAGAACCACATGATTATCTCAATAGATGCAGAAAAGGCTTTTGACAAAATTCAACAGCCCTTCATGCTAAAAACGCTCAATAAATTCGGTATTGATGGAACGTACCTCAAAATAATAAGGGCTATTTATGACAAACCCACAGCCAATATCATACTGAATGGGCAAAAACTGGAAAAATTCCCTTTGAAAACTGGCACAAGACAGGGATGCCCTCTCTCACCACTCCTATTCAACATAGTGTTGGAAGTTCTGGCTAGGGCAATCAGGCAAGAGAAAGAAATCAAGGGTATTCAGTTAGGAAAAGAAGAAGTCAAATTGTCCCTCTTTACAGATGACATGATTGTATATTTAGAAAACCCCATTGTCTCAGCCCAAAATCTCCTTAAGCTGATAAGCAACTTCAGCAAAGTCTCAGGATACAAAATTAATGTGCAAAAATCACAAGCATTCGTATACACCAGTAACAGACAAACAGAGAGCCAAATCATGAATGAACTTCCATTCACAATTGCTTCAAAGAGAATAAAATACCTAGGAATCCAACTTACAAGGGATGTAAAGGACCTCTTCAAGGAGAACTACAAACCACTGCTCAGTGAAATCAAAGAGTACACAAACAAATGGAAGAACATACCATGCTCATGGAGAGGAAGAATCAATATCGTGAAAATGGCCATACTGCCCAAGGTTATTTATAGATTCAATGCCATCCCCATCAAGCTACCAATGAGTTTCTTCACAGAATTGGAAAAAACTGCTTTAAAGTTCATATGGAACCAAAAAAGAGCCCATATCTCCAAGACAAACCTAAGTCAAAAGAACAAAGCTGGAGGCATCACGCTACCTGACTTCAAACTATACTACAAGGCTACAGTAACCAAAACAGCGTGGTACTGGTACCAAAACAGAGATATAGATCAATGGAACAGAACAGAGTCCTCAGAAATAATACCACACATCTACAGCCATCTGATCTTTGACAAACCTGAGAGAAACAAGAAATGGGGAAAGGATTCCCTATTTAATAAATGGTGCTGGGAAAATTGGCTAGCCATAAGTAGAAAGCTGAAACTGGATCCTTTCCTTACTCCTTATATGAAAATTAATTCAAGATGGATTAGCGACTTAAATGTTAGAGCTAATACTATAAAAACCCTAGAGGAAAACCTAGGTAGTACCATTCAGGACATAGGCATGGGCAAAGACTTCATGTCTAAAACACCAAAAGCAATGGCAGCAAAAGCCAAAATTGACAAATGGGATCTCATTAAACTAAAGAGCTTCTGCACAGCAAAAGAAACTACCATGAGAGTGAACAGGCAACCTACAGAATGGGAGAAAATTTTTGCAATCTACTCATCTCACAAAGGGCTAATATCCAGAACCTACAAAGAACTCAAACAAATTTACAAGAAAAAAACAAACAACCCCATCAAAAAGTGGGCAAAGGATATGAACAGACATTTCTCAAAAGAAGACTTTCATACCACCAACAAACACATGAAAAAACGCTCATCATCACTGGCCATCAGAGAAATGCAAATCAAAACCACAATGAGATACCATCTCACACCAGTTAGAATGGCAATCATTAAAAAGTCAGGAAACAACAGGTGCTAGAGAGGATGTGGAGAAATAGGAACCCTTTTACACTGTTGGTAGGATTGTAAACTAGTTCAACCATTATGGAAAACAGTATGGCGATTCCTCAAGGATCTAGAACTAGATGTACCATATGACCCAGCCATCCCATTACTGGGTATATACCGAAAGGATTATAAATCATGCTGCTATAAAGACACATGCACACGTATGTTTATTGCAGCACTATTCACAATAGCAAAGACTTGGAATCAACCCAAATGTCCATCAGTGACAGACTGGATTAAGAAAATGTGGCACATATACACCATGGAATACTATGCAGCCATAAAAAAGGATGAGTTTGTGTCCTTTGTAGGGACATGGATGCAGCTGGAAACCATCATTCTTAGCAAAATATCACAAGAACAGAAAACCAAACACCGCATGTTCTCACTCATAGGTGGGAACTGAACAATGAGATCACTTGGACTTGGGAAGGGGAACATCACACACCGAGGCCTATCATGGGGAGGGGGGAGGGGGGAGGGATTGCATTGGGCGTTATACCTGATGTAAATGACGAGTTGATGGGTACTGACGAGTTGATGGGTGCAGCACAGCAACATGGCACAAGTATACATATGTAACAAACCTGCACATTATGCACATGTACCCTAGAACTTAAAGTATAATCATAATTAAAAAAAGGAAAAAAAAAAAGAAAATTCTGTTAGAATGCAGAGGATGTTAATCAAATCATACAAACAAATGTCAACTTTTATTATGACAGTAACTAAGAAGGAGAGGTATATGGTGCAATGAGAACTGAAACAATGAAAATTTGCTTAGCCTAAAAAATCCAGGTAAGCTCCTCTGAGAAAGTAATGCTTGAACTGATATCTGAAGGTTGAATAGGAAGTAACCAGGTAAAAAATATGGGAATGAAACATCTCCCTCACCCCGCAATAGAAACTGTATGTGGTAAAGCTCAGGGATAACAGAGAGCTTTGCCAAAACATGAACTAATGAAGGTCAATGTAGCTAGAACACTGTAGCAAGAGAGTAAGGACTATAGAGATATAGCCTAGAGCCTTGTATTGGACATATTATCCTAAGAGCATTGAGAAATCATTCATGAATTCAAAGCAGTATCAAAACATTTAACTACACTCCAAAGAATGTGAGGGGAATGGATGGGTATAGAATAAATGATTGGTAGACTAGTTAGGAGGATATGGGAGTGACACAGAAATGGAAGTAAAATCAACAGGACCTGATGGTAAACTGAGAATGAGGTATGAGAAAGAGGGAGTTACTAAGAGTAGATTACCTTAGTAATCTACTAAGTAAATGATAGTACTATTCATTAAGAGGGTAAACATTGGAAAATACTGGTGGGAAAGACCAGGAGTTTAGCCTGAGAAACTTTGGGTTTGAAATGTTTGATCTAGTCAAGAGGACCTGTAAAGCAAGGTACTCTGAAACTCAGGGAGGAAGTCTGGACTGAAAAATATGGGTTGGGTAAGATTTCTGATGGGGGCTAGTGCATCATAGAAGCTAGGTTAATAAAATCTTACAAGAAGACGGGTATGATTAATACTACTGGAAGATAAGTAAGTGTAGAGGTGAAAAATAACTTGCATCTAATATTCTTTTCTTCTGCTCATATTTTTGCTATGAATTGGGCATTTTAAAAACTTAATTCATTTCACATTGAAGCCTAAGGATTATTGCCTTGTAAGGACAGGCAGTAGACTTGGAGTCACACGTGGGACCATTCCAGAGGCAGCAGCTTCCCTGGAATAAAATTCTTCTAAAGAGTTCATAAAAATCTACTCAAGGAACAGGAGTTGGAATTCTCTAAACATTCTGCTCATCTGAATTAGACTTCATAGAATACTTAGACAAATACTTATATTGTCTTCACCCGAATTACTAATTGATCCATAATGCCACAGGGACACAGAAAGAGGCAAATAGGATAGTAATAAAAAAAAAGTCCAAGATGTGCTAAGTGTCAATAAAGATTATTTTAATGGAAAGAACTACTGAATGAAATTGTTAGGTCTAGGTTCTAATGTTCGGTGTGTTACCCAAATATATATTGAGTGTTTCACAGAGTCTCTAGATGTTTTTGATTTTTAGTCTTGAATTTTAAGAAGTGTACTCATTAACCTGAGTGAAAATGAAACAATAAAACAATGAAAAGATCTATAAAAATAAACCTGCTAATCCCTCCATAACCCTTCTATACTCCACCCCTTCCAGTAATCAATGTCAACATTTTGTATCATTTTATATTGTTTTTCATAGTAATAACATGACACACAAAAACACACACAAAGCACATGTTTTGTTTGTTTTTAAAAAACCATAGATTACAAAAAGCACATTTCTCTGTAAGTGGCTTTTCTGATTTGACAAAAGCATATTGAATATCCCTCAAGTATAACATATATAAATCTAACTTAAATTTATTTTCTAATAACTACACTAGTATTCCCCAGTGTGGAAACACTATGATGCATTCAACTACTTTGCTATTGATAGACGTTAGAGGTACTGAAACTTGCATCTTAGAATTCACATAATGTAGAAATCAATATCTCATATAAATACTAAAGCATCCTGTACTGCCTCATGTTGTAAATATCTGTGAAAAGAGCATATTACATTATAACATGGATTTATTCTAAAGATTTTTCTCTTTTAAGCTCATTATAAAATAACATATTTCTGATTATTGATGGAAGTTATACAAAAAACTCATTCGCAGCTAATTTCCTTCATTCTTACTTCCCTGTAGTGAAGGGGTAACTAAGCAGTAAAAACAGACTCCATAAGTTCCCATGATCAAATCTACCAATCCTTGCAGCTGCGCCCATAAATACTGCTTCCCCTTATCATATAGGATGAATCACCCATCTTCGTATCCAAGGCCAAGTTCTCCAACTTGTGTGCTAGATACCATTGCCCCTCACCTACTCAAAGACATTACTCTAGAAATTCTCCCATCTACTTCATCATCATTCTTTCTTCTCCAGTTGATTTTCCATCAATATACAAGTATATCCTGCAATTTAATCTACTTCAAAACAAACATCCCATTTCCTCTTGATCCACTGGCCCATTTATCCACAATCCTTTATAGCAAACTCCTCTAATAAGTAGCATAGTTGTCCATATTCATTCCTTCTTCTCTTTTAGCAGTTCTTCTCTTATTTCTTGATCCCACTCTAATCAGATTTCTGTCATTATCACCACCCTCTCTCAAAAGAGTTCTTTAGAAAGTCACCAAGGACTTTCATCTAGCCAAATGTAATCACCCTTTGCTTGTCTTCCTCTTAATCTACCAGCAGCATTTGGCCTAGTCAATCACTCCTTTCTTAAAATTTCTTTTACTTCTCTCATGTATTTTTTTTATTTAGAGACAGGGTCTTGTTATATCGCCCAAGCTGGTCTCGAACTCCTGGGCTCAGTGATCCTCCTTTCTTCGCCTCCCTAAGTGTTGGCATTACAGGCGTGAGCCACCACACCCGGCCCTACATCTCTTTTAATTTAACATCTCTCAGGATTTTCCTCCTATTTCACTGGCTACTTCTCAGTGTCCTTTACTGTCCCCACCCCACTCTCAAACTAAAATGTAAACTCTATGAAGAGAAGATTTCTGTTTGTTTCTTTTTGTCTGTTTTGTGAACTGCTGAATACTCCAGCACCTAGAGTAGGGTGTGGCATATAGGAGACCAGAAACAAATCTACACTATGCTGAAAAAACTTTTTTTTTTTTAGATGGAATCTGGCTCTGTCACCAGGCTGGAGTGCAGTGGTGCAATCTCGGTTCACTGCAACATGTGCCTCCCGGGTTCAAGTGATTCTCCTGCCTCAGTCACCTGAGTAGCTGGGACTACAGGCACGTGCCACCACACCCAGCTAATTTTTGTATTTTTAGTAGAGTTGGGGTTTCAACATGTTGGCCAGTATGGTCTCAATCTCTTGACCTCCTGATCCACCCGCCTCAGGCTCCCAAAGTGCTAGGATTATGAGTGTGAGCCACCACCCCCGGCCAACTATTTACTTTTAATTAAATTGTCAAGATAGGTACTGGCAATTGTAGCACTGTGGATCACAAAAGTTCTTATTAATTTGTGAAATGCCTAAACAGAATTAATTTTATTCTCTCAAAAACCATTTACCCTGACTTCCCTAGTGTAATTAATAAGACACTATTCATTTCCATAAACAATTAGGATATTCAGAAGCACACTTAAATCCAAATTTAATCAGTTGCCAATGCCTATGAGGTTTTATGTTCACCATATCCCCTCCAACAAGATGCCTTGGCCTGTATCCTTCCATAGCTTTACACTGTTAACAGATTAACCTCCCTGAACTAGAAGACTGAGCATGGTATTTTGCAATTGATAAATGTTATTAACTCCCCAAAAGCAACAGATGAAATACAGAGTCCTCAGACTGGCCTTTAAGGCCATACTAAACGCAGAACCTTTCTGCCCCATTACCTTCATATGGTGACTCCTAAATATCAGTGAAACAGAAACATTCATTTTTCCTGAAGTAGGTACATGCATTCATGCAGCAGTGTCACTGATTTTACAGATTTATCTTTACCCAGAATGACCCATTCATTAAGTACTTGTCAAATTGTACTTCACGTGATTTTACCTTCAACAAATTTTCCATATCTCATCTGTTTATCTCATATGCCACTTTTTTTAAAAGCATCCCTGTTTAGCCAAATGATATCTAAATGACCCCACTTTGTGGCCAAATAATGCTCACTTAGATCACATCCATGTGAGCTCCTGTGTAGTCTTTCTAATTATTCTTTGTACTCTCGTATGAAATACAAGCTGTATGTCAATTCCTTATTGATGATTAAATTCTGTACAGCACCTAATATTTTGTGCATAATATATACTTAACTTTAAAAGTTGTTAACCTAAGTTGATAAATAGGACAAAATGTTGGGCAATCTTCAGCTAAATACCATTTTGAACTTGGATTTAAAAGAAAAATAGGGTTGGGCATGGTGGCTCATGCTTGTAATCCCAGCACTCTGGGAGGCTGAGGCAGGCGGATCACCAAGTCAGGGTTCAAGACCAGCCTGGTCAATATAGTGAAACCCTGTCTCTACTAAAAATACAAAACTTAGCCCAGCATAGTGGTGTGTGCCTGTAGTCCCAGCTACTTGGGAGACTGAGTCAGGAGAATCACTTAAACCCAGGAGTTGGAGGTTGCAGTGAGCCGAGATCACGCCACTGCACTCCAGCTTGGGTGACACAGTAAGACTCTGTCTCGAAAAAGAAAAAAAAAATAGTTTATCCAGCTAAATATGTTATGATGAATATATTAATTTTAAATAAGTGACTTTTAAAATATAGATCTATGTTGTATCTGCATGTATATATTCAGTTGTAAAAATATGCTTTGATGATCCAACAAAATAAACATTGCAATATGCTATCCCATAAGATAAAGTTATTCAAATTCATGTAGTTCATCTAATGTCATATTTAACAGACACTAAAACTTTGTATCTATAGTGACACAATTACCCAATTTTAATTAATGCATACAGCATATGTGTTTGCATATTACTTTAACACATTCACTGAAATGTAAAATATTTTCATCTGGATTTTTGTAGAGCAAAGTAATTGATAATGTGCTCCAATGATAAACTGCAGAAGTTGTCACTTTCTATACCCAGGGGAACACTAATTAATCTTGAATAACCCTCTGAGACACAGAATATAAGCAATGTGCACATGGGAGAGAAATAATAATTCACCAGAAAATAAACACAGAGGAAAAACAGACTACATGTAAGCAAATACAATGAATATGATAGTTAATATCTAGTGTGACTTCTGGAGTTCACTTTGGGGGAATTATGAAATTCCCAGGGCTAATTCTGAAACAAAATTATATGCATTTCTCAGCATTATATGGAGAAAACCTATGAAGAGGAATTTGGGGCTGGTACTAATCTAACCACTGGCAAGGAGAATACTCTGGGAATGGCACTATTTTCATAGACTAAGCAGCATTAATCTCAGAGCTTGAGATTGGATTACTCTGTCTGAGGGATATATACCTAAACAAAACAGGTGGCTTATTAAGAGGAAAGGGTGGTAAGCCTGGTTGGGCAGGCAAGCAATGCTATCTGCTAAAACAACCTGGTCTCAGTCTACTATTCCAGTTTTCACCTATTGCCAGCTCTGATACACCCACATACATGCCTCCAGTATTCTAGCCAGGCATAACGACTTACCATTTCTCCAGCATGTTGTAAATCAGAGCCAGCTTCATAGCCATAACTCCTGGGCAGTCACACAGCACATGAACTCAGAAGAGCCCCACACTTAGTTTATTTATTTTTTATTGTGGTAAAATACATATAACATACACTTTACCATTTGAACCATTTTTAAGAGTAAAATTCAGTGGCATTAAGTGAATTCACATTGCAATTATCAACACCACTCATCTCCAGAACTTTCTCACCATCATAAACTGAAACTCCATGCCCATTAAAACATAATTCCCTGACTGGGCACGGTGGCTCACCTGAGGTCAAGAGTTTGAAACCAGCCTGACCAACATGGTTAAACCCCATCTCTACTAAAAATACAAAATTACCCAGGTGTGGTGGTGCATGCCTGTAATCCCAGCTACTCAGGTGGCTGAAGCAGGAAAATCCCTTGAACCCGGGAGGCGGAGGTTGCAGTGAACCGAGATGGTGCCATTGCACTCCAGCCTGGGCAACAAGAGCAAAACTCCATCTCAAAAATAAAATAAATAAATACATAAAAACATAACTCCGCATTCTTCCCTCCCCTAGTACTCAGTAACCACCTTTACATTTTCTGTCTCCATGAATTTAACTACTCTAGGTACTTTGTATAAGTGGATTCACACAACACTTGTCCTTTTTCTCAAATGCGGTTTAATGATTTTCTGTCAGTGTCTTAAAACTGTCAATAATTTCAGAACAAGGGCCTTTCCATTTTCATTTTGCATGGGATTCCTCACAAATTAAATAGCTAGTCCTGCTGTGAATTTTTATAACCCCTTACCTATATCTTCTCCACACCAAAAAACATCTCCACGTTCTTCTGGCCTCACCTAAATTGCATCTCCTCTGTGATGTGAAGAGCAGACACTGCAGTCCCCTAAACCCCTTAGAGTATTTATATTTTACTCATTGAGGGCTCACTTCCCATTGCATTGTGACTCTTTGCTTTTAAATGTCTTTCTTGCTGGAGGAATTATTTGTGTCTTACTTGTGCCTGGTGCAGCACCTGGGTTATGGAATAAATTCAAAATCCATGTGTTGCAGCCCTAACTCCTGATGTATGGTATTTGGAGATGAGGCCTTTGGGAGGTAATTAGGTTTAGGTGAGGTCATGAGAGCAGGGCCCTCATAATAGGAGTAGTGCCCTTATAAGAAGAGACACCAAAGAGCTTGCTCTTGCTCTCTCTTTCTGCTCCATTAGGGCACAGGAAGAAGGTGGCAGTCTGAAAGCTAGGACAAGAACTCTCAACAGAAATCTACCACACTCGCTCATCTCAAACTTTCAGCCTCTGGAAATGTGAGAAAATAAATTTCTGTTGTTTAAGCTGCCCCATCCATGGTATTTTGTTATGGCAGCATGAGCAGACAACCTAATACATATTGAGTGCCCTAAAGTATTCACTGAATGTAAGAGTGGCTGTATGCACTCATGATGGATCACACCTGGCATTGTTGTCAGACTTTGAATTTAACAGAAACTAAAGGAGAATAACAGAACTTTCCATCATTGGAAAATATGATCATTGTGATAATCCAGAAACTCTACTCAGGGACACAATCCAGGCAGTGAAACTGTGATCTGTAACTGTGTCCTTCTATATTCAGGGAAGCATGACTCAAGTGTTGGACTCCACATTTTAAGTCATTGAATAGGCCTGCTCTAGTGTTTCCGATTTGGGAGATCTCCAGTTCCTTTTCTTTGAAATAGGGCTACATTACTTCTGTGTATTTTTCATGTCAACCTCGCATTCTCATCAAGGGAGACCTATCAATAGACCCAAGAAGTATGGCTAAATAGGCTTCATAGCTTATATGATCACAAATTCACATATCGATAAAGTGCCTCATAATCTTCAAATGTTGAAGAAAATGTTCTCAAATTGAGCCCATTGGCATAAATTAACTCCCTTCCACACTCCATTACTAAAACTGAATAAAAGTTCTCCAAGTAGGGAGATCAGGATGGCACTGTGCAAAGGGCCTGCAGCAGGAAGTTGAAGTTATTTGTTTCTGGTCTACCAGCCCTGCTCCTACTCTCTGTGTGACTCTGGCAATGAGGCTTTCTGAGCCTCAGTTTCTCATGTCAATAAAAAAGGATTTGCTGAGCTGGATCTCCTTGAACTCCGAACACTTGAAGATTTCCTGTAGCCATCAAATTTTTTCTCACATAAAATGCTAATTTCATGTAGAAAGTTAATCAAAAATAATTTTCTTTACTGCTAGAAATCAATGATATTTTAAACTAAATATTTTAGGATAGTTAACTTTGTGTGACAAAAGAAATACAGAGATTGTACTGACTTTAAATGAGCCTTCTCTAGTGAAGACTTGGAAGCAAGGCAACATGACCTCAAGTTGAACTATTGTTTGCATATGTTAGTTTTTGAAGGACATGATAGAGGTTATATGCTTTTGTTAATTACTCTTTTTATTATTCTTTTAAGTCATCTAATAGGCTTGTTCTACTGTTTCTGTTAGGTCCTTTTCTATGGAATGAGACTACCTTACATGTTTGCATCTTTCATGTCAACTTTGTATTCTCATTTGGGTAGCTATGACAAGTAAACGAGTTTGGCTGGTGGAGAGGCTTACATAAAATGAAATGCTATAGTGCTGGGAATTCCTCTTTAATTTTAACTTTAAACTCGATCTTTTGGTTGCATGACTGACCACCTTGTTATTACCTGTACAGAAAAAGGTTCCACCGATAGCGACTGTCTTAGGTCCACAGACCAAAGACAAATGCTGCCATTGTGCAGCCTGGTATAATCTGTCAAGGAAATGCACAGGCATTGACAACCATTTCTTTCCAAAGTAAGGGCATTTCACAGGAAAAAAAATTGCATGTCTATCACTTCTCCTTTTACTGTACATTATATATCTATTATACCTTGCTGACAATGGCATATTTTTCTCATTTTCCCCATTTTGTTGGAATACAATTTAGGGGATATTATCCATACTTCTTTTAAAGACCTTCTAAAGCAACACTTTATCTTTATTAAACATTATATAATGGCTCTTAGGTTCTTGATCTTTACAAAAAAATAAACAAAAGCAATTTATGATAGAACTATTCTTTGTAGCATCCATAGATGACCATAGTCTTTTTTGTTTCATAGTCTTCGTTTTATTTATTGATTCAGAGAGGAGTTTCACGCAATTATTTGATAGGCACATTGAATGACACTTTTTTCTTTTTTTTAATTATGATTATTATTTTTGCGAGCAATACTTTTTTAAAAACTTCAATTTTTTATTTTCTAATATATGCCTATACCTTAATTTTCTGTACTGGTTGTGGACAAACTTTCTCTACAAGGAACAAGTAAATATTTTAGGTTTTGTTGGCCATACAGTTTCTGTTACAATTAGTCAACTTTGCCATCTGGTGCAAAAGCAGCCATAGAAAATATGTAAATGAATGAGTACAGCTGTTTACCAATAAAACATTAGGTAGGCTGGATGTGGCCCATGAGCAATTGTTTACCAGCTCCTGCTCCACCTCAGTCTATAAGAGATATTGTACGAGTCATAAATATAGGATATCAAGATATGTTGATTTAGAACACTTTTCTACCAGCTGTGTCATTTTGGGCATGTCTTAACGTATCTGAGCATCGTCATTTATAATTTGAAGGAGCTTAATCTAGGCAGATGTTACTGCCTCTGCACGCCATTATTATTTATCTTTATTTCGATCATAGTATTGGTCCACTATTCCCACTCAGTAGTAATTTCCATGATGGCAAGTGACTTATCAATATTGTCCAGAGTTTTATTACCTGTAGCTAGCACTTGTCTGGCATATAATAGATACTGAATAAATGTAGATTCATTGGATGAATGATCAAATTAACTAATATGAAGAAAAAAGGAAATTACTATTTTAAATAAATGCTGAATGTATATTTATTGAATGAATGAGCAAATTAAGTTATATGAAGACAAGGGGAAATTATAATTTTTAATAATAGTTTAAACCATGCTTGTTCTTGGTTAAAGGAAAACCAAACTGTTTTCAAAATAATTTTGATACAAGAAAATTATTTGTATCACAAAATGTTAATGTCATGTTGAAAAAAATGTTGTCCTAATCCAAATGAGTTGCTATTAAAAATACCATAAACTAGATGACTATAACCAACAGGAATTTGCTTCTCACAATTCTGGAGGTTGAGAAATCTAAGATCAGGGTGCCAGCATTGTCAGGTTCTAGAGAGGCTCTTTTTCACGGTTGGAAGAGGCAAAACAGCTCTCTGGGGCCTCTTTTATAAGAGCACAAATTTGTTCGTGAGGGATCTGCCTCATGAATGACCCAGTTACTTCCCAAAATGCCTCACTGCCTAATACCAGCACATTGGATGTCAGAATGTCAACATATGAATTTGGTTGTGGGGGGCACAAATATTCAGACCGATAGCCTAAACCTATAAAATGAACTATAACATGAAACTATAGAGAAAATAATCAGATTTTCCAAAATGCTTTTACTGTTGTTCAAGTGGCTAAAGCAATCATAAACCATGATGACTCAGATTAAAAAGAGATAGTATTCGAAAGAAAATTGAAGTAAATTGACTAACTTGAAAATAATACGTTTATACAAATGAATTTATGACAGTACTTGAATACTGTAAGAGATAAAATGAAGTACCTTCTCTTTTTCAAAATGTAAGATACAGCCTTAAATATTGGAGCTGCTAAAATTATAATCTATCAAGAAGCATAAAGAAAAAAATGCTAGATTAATGGCAAATTATTAAAGAGGAAGAAAGGCAAACAATCAGGAATCCCAAAATATATTTTTTCTTTTAATATTTAGTTTGAATATTTACCAATTTCTAGACTTACTCTTTACTTTATAATTTGTACTTGATGTTTATGTAGGTATCTGTTCAAAGTATTTGCACTGAATCTCATTAAATTTATATAATTTATCAACCAAATACATATTTAAATAAATTAATATGACAAATCATATAATGCTATACCAACACAAATGGTTCTTATAAAAGTAAACTATAAAATAATGATAAAGACTACTTTTCTTATTTACCACCTGGCAACTTTTATAAATACTGAAAAATGGCAACTTTCATAAATAATAACTATAAAATCAACTAGAGACTATGACTGCTTAACATACTAAAGACTGGGCCAATTGATGTGAACATAATGTTATTTTATAATTAATTTAAACAATACTACTCTAACAAAGGAAACAACTATCTTTTATGCATAGCCCTGCAATTGATTGTACCTCTTTTATGCTTTCTAATTTTAATATTTTAACAGTCTAAATGGCATCTTCCTGTCATTAATGGAAATTGGTGAGGGTCTATTTTCATTTAAAACCCAATTAATTTCTAAAACATCTTGCGCTGAAGTAATATGTTAACATAACTCTCAAGTATGTATGTGTAAGACAAAAATAACTTACAAGTCTGTCTATTCTTGGCATTTGTTTCATGGAAAATCTGCTATTAATGAAATCATTTCATTTAAGTACTTATAAATATAGTATGCTTCATTGTCAATATATTACTCAATAATATGTGGATCATTAATTTCATGAATAAAATACCTTAATCCCTTGTATTTGATAATTAAACATATATACTGCACACTTCATATCTTTGTCTTTCTTTGAAATGATTCCCATGTTCATAGAAAATTAGCATTAGTTGCCACTAAAGTATTTTCTAAGATATTCTAAAAATGTTTCATAAAATCAACATTTTATAATTTATTTTTAAAACACTATTCTTAATGTAGTCATCACTCTAATAACCCAGAACTTTTTAAGTATATGCTATTCACCAAATTATTAAGTAGAGAACAAATTTAAAGCATGATGTGAATTTTCCTTTTAAGACATCTTTAAAGGCAGGACTTTTCTGATAATAGAAAAGTTATCAGAATATGCATATGCAACTTTCACAGATATAGAATGATGAAGCTCACCTTGGAATGATTTTACTTTACTGTTAATTTACTGTTTATGGCTTTTCTACTCTCTGCCACAAGAAAAGAAAAGAGTATACACAAAAATACTGCTTTTGTATCATTACTTCCATTCTCTTCTGGAAGGTCGGCTCAAAGTATGTTGGAGCCTTTCAATCTCATTATCCCATGGCTGATTCCTTTTTCCTCCATAATTCCTATCTCTTTGCCTTTCTTTGCTGCATTCTGGGTAAAATCCTCAGTCCTATGATCAGTTCACTAATTTTCTCTTAAACTATTTTCACTCTAGAATTTATTCCACCTAAACGTTTTAAAAATTTCAGTGAAAATAGCTGTATTCACAAAATTTTCAGTTGTTTCTATTCTTTATAATTTTTAATATATATGTTTTTTTTTTTTTCCCCAGAGATAGAGTCTCCAGGCTAAAACACAATGGCACAATCATGGCTCACTGCAACCTCTGCCTCCCTGGCTCCAACAATTCCCCTGCCTCAGCCTCCCAAGTAGCTGGGACTACAGGTGCACACCATCATGCCCGGCTAATTGTTGTATTTTTAGTAGATACCAGGTCTCACTATGTTGGCAAGGCTGGTCTTGAACTCCTGACCTCAAGTGAATCACCCGTCTCAGTCTCCCAAAGTGCTGGGGTTACAGGCATGAGCCACTGCGCTTGGCCAATTTTTTATATATTGACAGATACAAGTGCACATATTATTGTGTACAGCACAGTGTTTGAAGTATATATACAGACAGACTGACTAATTAGCATATGTATTCCCTCACATAAGTATCTTTTTGTAGTGAGAACAGTTAACATCTAGTCTCTCAGCATTTCTCAAAAATACAATATATTATTAACTACAGTCACCAAGTTGTACAATAGAGCTCTTTAACTTATTTCTCTTAGCTAACTGAAATTGTATATTCTTTGACCAACATCTCCTCACCCTGCCTCTCAAATACCCCAGCCCCTGGTAACACTATTCTACTTTCTACTTCTGTGAGTTGAACTTTTTAAGATGCCACATATGAGCAAGATCATGTGTCTTTCTGTGCCTAGCCTATTTCACTCAACATAATGTCCTCCAGGTTAATATATGTTGTTGTAAATGACAGGATTTCCTTCCTTTTTTGTGGCTTAATAGTATTCCATTGTGTCCACATTTTTTAATCCATTCATTCAGTGATAGAAACGTATGTTGATTCCATATATTGGCTTTTGTGAGTAATTCTGCAATAAACATGAAAGTAAAATCTTTTCATCATACTGATTTCATATCTTTAGCTATATATCCAGTAGTGGGATTGCTTGATTACATGGCAGTTTTATTTTTAATTTTTTGAGGAACATCCATACTGTTTTCCATAATGGCTGCATCAATTTACATTCTCACCAACAGCGTGCAAGGGTTCCCTCTACTTCATATCTTATCAGCACTTGTCTGTTATCTTGAAGATAGGCATAACTGGTCTAAGGTAATATCTCATTGTGTTTTTAATTTGTTTCCCTGATTAGTAATATTGAGCTTTTGTTTCACATACCTGTTAACCATGTGTATGCCTTAAGAAATGTCTGTTCAGTTTCCCGGCTCATAATTTTATTTAATTATTTGGCTTCTTGCTATTGAATTGTTTGAATTTCTTACGTATTTTGGATATTAATCCCATAACAGATGTATACTTTGCAAATATTTTCTTCCACTCTGCAGGCTGTCTCTTTGCTCTGTTGGTTGTTTTCTTTGCTGCACAGAAGCTTTTTAGTTTGAAGCAATCTTATTTGTCTATTTTTGCTTTTGTTGCTTGTGCTTTGGGGTCATATCCAAAAAGTCATTGCCCAGATAAATGTCATAGTTTTTCGTCTAAGTTTTATTCTAGCAGTTTCATAGATTTGGGTCTTACATGTAAGTCTTGTTTTTTTTGTTTTGTTTTGTTTTTGTTTTTGTTTTTTTTTTGAGATGGAGTCTCACTCTGTCACCCAGGCTGGAGTGCAGTGGTGTGATCTCCACTCACTGCAAGCTTCAGCTAACAGGTTCATGCCATTCTCCTGCCTCAGCCTCCTGAGTAGCTGTGACTACAAGCGCCCACCACCATGCCCAGCTAATTATTTTATTTTATTTTATTTTATTTATTTTTAGTAGAGACAAGGTTTCACTGTGTTAGCCAGGATGGTCTCGACTCCTGACCTCGTGATCCGCCCCCCTCAGCCTCCCAAAATATGTGTAAGTATTTAATCCATTTTAAGTTGATTTTTATATATGGTGTGAGATAAGATTCTAATTTTATTTTTCTGCCTGTGAATATCCTGTTTTCCCAAAAGCGTTTATTGAAAGGACTGTCCTTTTCCTATTGTGTGCTCTTGACACCTTTGTCAAAAATCAGTTGGCTGTAAATGCATGGATTTATTTCTGTGCTCTCTATTCTGTTTAATTAGTCTGTGTGTCTATTTTTATGCCAGTACCATGCTGTTTTGGTCACTATAGTTTTGTAATATATTTTGAAGTCAGGTAGTGTAATATTTTCAGCTTTCTTCTTCTTTTTAAAAATGCTTAGGCTTTTCAGGATTTTTTTGTGATTTCATATGAATTTTAGAATTGTTTTTTCTATCTCTGTGAAAAATGTCATTGGTATTTTGATTGGAATTCTGTTGAATCTGTAGCTTGCTTTGGGTAGTATGGACATGTTAACAACACTAAATCTTCCAGGCTATGAACGAAGAATATATTTCCATTTATGTGTGTCCTCTTTTATTTCTTTCATCATTAGTTTATGGCTTTTAGGGTAGAGATCATTTATCGCCTTGGTTAAATTTATTCCTAAATATTTCTTGTAACTATTGTAAATAGTATGGTTCTCTTGTCCTTTTTCAGATAGTTTGCTATTAGTGAATAGAAACACTACTGAGTGTTGTATGTTGATTTTGTATCCTGCAACTTTACTCAATTTACTAGATAATTCTCACAGGTTTCTTTTTGTAAAGTCTTCAGAATTTTCTGTATATACGGTCATGCCTTCTGCAATCAGGGACAATTTAATTTCTTCCTATCCAATTTGAATGTCTTCTATTTCTTTCCTTTGCCTAATTGCTCTGGCTAGCACATCCAATACTATATTGAATAGAAGTGGTTAACATGGGCATCCTTATCTTACTCTGTGTCTTAGAGGAAAAGCTGTCAACTTCTCCCCATTGAGTTAGCTATGGAGTTTATCACACATAGCCTTAATTGTGTTGAAGTACATTCCTTCTATACCTAATTTTTATATAATTGAGTTTTTTTGTCATGAAAGAATGTTGAATCTTTCCAAAATTTTTTGCACCTCTGAAAATGATTATATGCTTATTATCCTTCATTCTGTTCATGTAATGTGTTACATTTACTGATTTACATATATAGAACCATCCTTGCATCACTGGAATGAATACCACTTGATCATGATGAATGAACTTTTCAATGTACCATTGAATTTGGTGTGCTTATATTTTGTTGAGGATTTTTGCATGTATATTAATCAGAGATATTGGTCTGTAGTTTTGTGGGGTTTTTTTTTTTTTTTTTTGGTATCAAGGTAATGCTGGCCTGATAATAAGTTTGGAAGTATGCCTCCTCAATTTTTTGGAAGAGTTGAGCAAAATTTTTATTAGTTCTTTTCTAAATATTTGATAAAATTCAGCAGTGATGTCACCATGTCTCAGACTCTTCTTTGATAGGAGACTTTATTACTGATTCAATCTTTTTACTGGTTATTGATCTGTAAAGATTTTTTATTTCTTCCTAATCTTTGTAGATTATAAGCATCAAAGAATTTATCTGTTTCTTCTAGATTATTGAAATGGTTGGTATATAATTGTTCATAATAATCTCTTATGGCCCTTTGAATTTCTTTTTTTTGTTTGTTTTTGTTTTTGTTTTTGTTTTTGTTTTGAGATGGAGTCTCACACTGTCGCCCAGGCTGCCCTTTGAATTTCTGTTGTGTCAATTGTAATATCTCCTTTTCCTTTTCTTTTCTTCCTTTTACTTATTTGATTCCTATTTCATTCTCAGTTAGTGTAGCAGTATAGCTAAAGTTTTGTGGATTTTGTTTATCTTTTCAAAAAATATATTTTTCTATTATTTTTTCCAGGCTCTATTATTTTATTTCTGCCCTGATTTTTATTATTTCCTTCCTTTTACTAACTTTGGGCTTAGTTTACTACTGTTTTGTAGTTCCTTGAAGTACAATGTTAGGTTATTTGAGATCTTTTATCTTTTGCAATGTCACTGTTTACAGCTACATGCTTCCTCCTTAGAACTGCTTTTGCTGTATCTGGTAAGTTTGGGTATGCTGTGATTCAATGTTCATTTGTCTTAAGAAATTTTAAAATTTTCTCTCCAGTTTCTTCATTGACCTATTGGTTGTTCAGGAGCATTTCCATGTATTTGTCAAATTTTCCAAAGTGTCTCCTCTTATTATGTTAATTCTTATTAATTGAGGTCAGAATAGCTACTTGATATGATTTCAATTTTCATATATTTGTTAAGACTTGCTTTGTGGCCTAACATATATTCTATCCTGGAGAATGTTTCCTGTGGAGTTGCAAATAAAATAATGTGTATTCTGCAGCTTTGGGGTGAAATGTTGGGCTTATCTTTGTTATGTCTACTTGATCTAGATTATGGTTTTAGTTTAATGTTTCCTTATTGATTTTCCATGCGGATGATCTGTCCATTTCCAGAAGTAGGGTGTTTAACTCCCCTAAATTTAGTATATGTTGATCTATTGCTCCCTAAAATTTATTTATATTTACTTTATATCTTTATCAGTTTGGATGCTGGGTACATATATATTTGTAATTGTTATACTTTCTTGCTTAATTGACCCATTTATAACTATATAATTATGTTACTGTTTCTTTTTATGGTTTTACTTAAAGTCTATATAATCTAAGAATGGCCACTCCAGTTTGTGTTTGGCTACCACTTACATGGAGTATTTTTCTCCAGCCCTTCACTTTAAGTCTATATGTGTCCTTACAAGTGAAGTCAGTCACTTGTAAGTAGCATATATTTGGGTCTTGTTTTTTTTGTTTTGTAAATTCATTCCGCTATCTTATGCCTTTTGATGGGAGAATATAATCCATTTATATTCAAAGCAATTACTGACAGGTAAGTATTTACTACTGTCATCTTGTTAACTGTTTTCTAGTTTTTTCATAGATCTTCTGTCTCTTTCTCTTTTTCTGTCTTTCTTTGTAGATAGGTGATTTTCTTCAGTGTTATGTTTTGATTGTTTGCTTTTTATTTTCACATACCTACTATAGGTTTTGCTTTGTCGTTTCCATACGACTTACAAAAAATATCTTATAACAGGTTTTAAGCTGAAAACAACTTAACTTTGATCACACACACACACAATCTAGTTATACTCCACACCCCAAACCACATTTTGAATTTTTGATGCCACAATTTGCATCTTTTAATATTGCAAATCCCTCAGTAAGTTATTTTGGCTATTTTTAATAGTTTTGTCTTAACCTTTTTAATATAGATTTAAGTGATTCACACACCACCATTACAGTATCAGAGTGTTTTGAATTGAACCATGTATTTACTTTTACCAGTGAGTTTTATACTTTCATGTGTTTTCATGTGACTTACTAGTGTTTTTTTCTTTCACATTGAAGAGCTCCCTGTAGCATTTCTTGTAACACAGGTCTAGTGGTGATGAACTCCCTCATCTTTTGTTTATTTGGGAAAGTCTTTATTCCTCCTTCATTTCTGAAGAATAGTTTTGCTGAGCACAGTATTCTTGATTGACAGTATTCATTGTTTTCAGCACTTCAAATTTTATCAACCTCTTCTCTCCTGGACTATAGAGTTTCTGCTGAGGAGTCTTCTGTTAGCCATTTTAAAATATTTTTATATGTAATTTTCTTCTTTTCTCTTGCTGTTTTTTAAAAATCCTCTCCTCAATGATTTTATTTGGTTATAATATTTTATAATATAAATAATATTAATAATATTGATAATATTATTTGGTTATATTTTATAATATTTCGAGTTTGGTTATAATATTTTTAAAGTAGTCTTATCTGCATTGAATCTGATCAGAGACATTTGACCTTGTTGTACCTGGAAATTGATGTCTTTCTCCAGATTTGAAAATTGTTCTGCTAGCATTTCTCTAAACAAGTTTCTTGCCCCTTTATCTTTTTTTATTGTATTCCATGACTCAAATGCTTTGCTCTTTTGTTGCTGCCCTATAAATCCCACATGCTTTTTTATTTATTTATATTTCTTGTTTTCTCCTCTGTATTTTTAAAAATAATCTCTGTTCAGTTTCGCAGATCCTTTCTTCTTGATCATTTCTGCTGTTGATGCAGTCTATTGAATTTTTCATTTTATTCCTTGTATTTTTAAGCTCCAGGATTTGTTTGCTTTTTACTTATTTTTTTCAGTCTATTAAATGTATCATTCTGGTCAAATATTGTTTTCTTCATTTTGTTGAATTGTTTCTCTGTATTTTTTTTGAAGTTTGCTGAGCTTCCTTAAAACAGTTATTTTGTCATATATATCATATATCTCTAATTTTAGGATCAGTCAATGGCACCTTTATTTTGTCCATTTGGTGATGTTATGTTTTCCTGATTGTTCTTGATGTTTGTAGTCATGCATCGATGTCTGCATATGTGAAGAAGTAGGTACTTATTCCAGTCTTAGCAGACTGGCTTTTTTTCTGAAAAAACCTGCAATAGGCACAGCATTGGGTTATGTTCAGTGCAGCAGCTGCTGGCATGGCACTGGGTTGCTGCCTGAAGCCTGGGGTACACTGAGAACTACCTGCCACAAGGGATGTCTAGAGCTACCAGAAATCAAGTCTGCCACACAAGCCTGAGACCTGGGGCTGTGTGGTCCTGTCTTCCACAAGGATGACTCTAGAGACTCTGTCTCCAGATTCTGATCTGGAGTATGGGGCCGTGGGGGTCTGCCTTATGCTGGGTTACACTGTGTTGGTGTTAGTATTGGGGTCCAAGGCAAATTTTTATACTCATTTTCTTCTCTTTTCCCCAAGGAAATGGTATCTCTAACTGGACTGTGTTGCCTGGGTTTGGTGGAGGAAGGACAGGGGTAATGCAAAACTGTCCTTTCTACCTTATCAATACCTCTTTTCTTAGCATTGTGCTACAGCCAGATACTGTGAAATCTTAATATTAACTTGTTTCCTTAGCTCTTGCAAGAATATTTTTGTGTGTGGAGAGTTGTTCAAATCAATATTCCTGTGAAGTGATGATTGCCAAAGAGTTCTACTTTGACATCTTGTTCCACCCATCTCTTCATTTGGTCCTATTCATGTCTAATTATTTTTGTTTCATTTCTGCCTTTTTTGTCTCATAATTTTTGTTTGTTGCCATGAGTATTAACATTAGACTATCCCCTAATATTAATTTTATCTTGGACATATTCCTGTACTTTTTGCCTGGCATGTTGCTTGTCTTTCTTAACATCAATTAGTTTACTTATATACTTTAGAATCTTGATTTGCAGACTCATTCAAGTGAAAGGAATACCTCTTTCCCCTCCTTTCTCTCTCCTGCCAATATTAGCCTTCCTTATTTCTTGTTGAGTTGTTTCTACTTACCCTCCTAATAAATTGAGTGTAGACCAGAAACATAAAATATTCCCTTCTTCCTGATGAGATCGGTCAGTCACTAACCCAGTGGGAAACTAGGAAACTAATTTAATTTCTGCTTTTTAAAAAAAGTGACATGTTGATCCTCTCGCTTACTTTGGTCTACAGTATCCTACAAAGCCATAGCCCCAAGCTCTTAGTTACAAATATAATGCTAACCTCCTTTCTTGAGAGAAAATTGATTGAGCAAGAGTCATTCCCATCCCAGACATAAAGCTTAAGCTCATTATCTCTAGTTTCAAGTATTGCATGGAGCTTTTTTAGACTATGTGAGTCAGCAGTTGCATCCTAGTGGACTGCAGCTGTAGATCCACTCACAACTTGGCATTTCTGGCCTATAAAATGTTGATTCTGCTTTTGAGCCCAGATAAATCTTATAGGTTTTCTTAATTTTTTTATCTTTCACTGATATTATTTGGTGTAGACATGGTACTTTAAATATAAATCATTTTGCTATCTGAGCCAGAAATGCAAAGTTATTATTAGAAACATATTGACAATAAAAAATTATAAAGGCCAGTCAAGTTGTAATATGAAACAAGATGGTTTTAGAAAAGATGCCTATAAAAATATATTTAGTCAAGAAAGAACACATTGGTGTACCAAGTTTTGAAACAGAATGCTAAATTAATATTCTGTGGATCTAACTCAGCTGGGGATGACCCAGTCCAGATAGTAGGGTTATAGTGCAGTGCAGTTAAAATCACTCTGTGTTGATATAAACAATAAAATAAAATGTCTCTGCATAGGTCAGACCAACTCTAGACTGTTGTATTTATGTTCAGTGCAATCGCCCTTCACTTCATTTATCTCACATCCTTTCACCTGGACTATTGCAAGCTCTCCCAGGTAGTCTCCTATTATGTTTTTCCTCTCTCATGAGCAGAAAAATTATTTTTCAAAAATAAAATAATGGCTAATTTTTGCATTAAAGAGTCCAATATTTCCCTGTGCTTATAGGAAAGAGCCTAACTTCCTATGTATGGAATTGACACTTCATGATCTGACCCCAAATACAATCTCAACTTGTTTAACTGACACTTAAGTGCCTTCTCTGTCAGCCAAAACTTTCCCAACACAGTGCATCACTCTATCACTACTGGTTTTTCTTCTAACTGGCTCCTCTACCCACAATAGTTTGTTTTCTTCTCCATATGCTCCCCTTAGCAGTCCTCACCCCAGCACCCCACAAATTCCTACTTCTTTGAAGACCTGGAAAATTCTTACTGCTTAAGACCCAGGACAAATATCTTTCTTTCTGAATGCCCCAGAATTTGACTCACTGCTCATTTGAAGCATTTAATCATGCTGTAATAATTATTTGTTGAAGCATTTACTGTATCATATTACTTTTATAATTATTTTTATAAACAAATAATTAACATAACTATAAGACCTTCTAGAGTCTTTGTCTCATTTCAGTGTCTGGAATAGTGCTTGGCATATGGAAATACTCCATATTTGTGATAATCCAGTACAAATCCAGTACAATATCCCTCTTCCAAACTAGTTGTAAGAATTCATTTATTAAATCAACAAATGATCTTGTGTCAGAAGAATGTGCAAAGAATGAGATGAGAGATTAGAAACTGCCATATGAAAAAGAATGAAAAATAACAAAATATTTATTTTAGGTAGGAAAATATTTGAGGAAGACAATAAGTTTGTCTGTAACTATTGGTAGAGAATTTTACTTGGTATATCCCAAAACAATTTCTTTAAATCTGATATTGAATCATTCATAAACTATCCTAATAGAACTACTTGACATGTTCAGCAGTCCAAGCCTACCCATTGGGAAAAGGAAAGAAGTTATCTTCAGGTGCCAACATTCAAATCATCTTAAAGTTGAATGTGGCTCCTTGCCTATAACTGAATCCCCCCAAAATTCATTTTTTGTTATATACTAAATACTTAAGGCAATAATTAAAGGAAGGAAACATTCTACTGAAAATATCCACTGGGAATCTATTAGTGACAAGGTATCAGTGCTTTAATAAAGGTTACTTGGTTGATGATAAAAAAAAAGATAGGCTGTTAGGTAAGTGTGGAACCTGGACGTAGCAACCACAGAAATAGCAGCTTCAATTATTTTAATAATCGGTGTCTGTGAGGCACTCTATATACTTATGTTATTTAGTTTTCATTATAAACCAACTTCAAAAGGTACACATTATTTCTCTCACTGTATAGAACACTCCTAGAGAGGTTAAATTGCCAAAAATGTCATGGCTAGACAGAGATTATGCCAGAATTTGAACCCAGATCTGCTTTATTCAAAAGTCAGTGTTCTGTTGACTTTCTGTAGGGAACAGATTTAAGCAGACAAAAGAGGCAGGAGAGATAATCAGTAATGTAATGTTGATTGAAGATGGCTTCAAAGAACTCATTAAATCAAGGGATGAGAATGATGAAAAGAATACAGAGACTGACCTGGCTTTATCAGTATGGTATCAGGAATCAAGCCATCATCCTAAAGCAACTGAAACATAGTTTAAGTTCACCCAACTGTAGAGCAAACAGAAAATCCAAAATATAAACGTAAGATATGTTAAATTCCTTTCAAAACTGTTATATGAACATGTCGGCTATCCCTAAAAGTAGAGCAACATCTTCTTCATCACCATGCCATCTCTGGCAACTCCATGGTCATTCCCTTGTTAACAAATTGCTCTCTTCATTCTTCTCTGGAGTGATTCACTCACTGATTGGCCACCCATAAAAAGTTATACATGGTACAATGGTATTACTTATCTTAGTATACCAACAAGCAAGGGTAGTGACATACATGCAACCCTGAAACCCTGAGGATTGTTGTGTCTATAAATCCACTTCACAGCCTTGACCACTGTGTTCGGCTTGCAGGTATTGAACCAAGTGTGTGCTGATGGATGGATTATTTTTACATCACTTTCCATACATATAACTCATGAAAATATTTAGCATTCAGTCTGAGAGCAAGAACAAAGACAAAATAATGCCTTGTGTTTTCTATCATATATTTAAAAATTGTTTCCACAATTCTACATCATCTTATTCTCTCAATGCTTATGATTATTGATGGTATTTTTCATTAAAATGTTCCTATAGAAATTAGAAAATTGGTCGGGCGCAGTGGCTCAAGCCTGTAATCCCAGCACTTTGGGAGGCCGAGAAGGGTGGATCACGAGGTTAGGAGATCGAGACCATCCTGGCTAACACGGTGAAACCCCGTCTCTACTAAAAAAATACAAAAAACTAGCCGGGCGAGGTGGCACGCGCCTGTAGTCCCAGCTACTCGGGAGGCTGAGGCAGGAGAATGGCGTGAACCCGGGAGGCGGAGCTTGCAGTGAGCTGAGATCCGGCCACTGCACTCCAGCCTGGGCGACAAAGTGAGACCCCGTCTCAAAAAAAAAAAAAAAAAAAAAAATTAAATTAAATTTAAAAAAAAAGAAATTAGAAAATTATAATTTTGAAGATTATTTCATCATTTTCACAGGGGAAAATAAACAGTCAAAATCCACTGTGACAAATTCTCTCAATCCCAGTTTATCCCATTCCAATGAAGAGATAATACATAATCACTTTATTAGACACAATATATTATGTGTCTATTAATAAAATATATGTGTGAAAGCACATTTTAAATAGGTAAATGAAATAAGCTGCCACATCCAGTATAGGTGCCTGGAAATCAAAAGAGAGTTGTAACTGCTTATTAAATACCTAGTCATTGACTGCACTGTGTTTGGAGATGACAGCAAACACTGTATTCTGTATTCAGCCCTTCAGTAGTATTGAATATCTAAAGAATATTTAACTATATTCTAGATATGTAATATGTAAGCCATCTAGTTAGGTGGTTGAACACAATATATAATAAACTTATGTTTTCTTCTCTTATTGGTTTCTTCTTTCCTTCTTTTAGTAGTCAAGAGAATAATAAAGGTTGTGGAAATGGGTCACTAAATGTTTTTCAACACTAGGTATATTCAGAAAATTTCACGTGGCTCAATCAGGAAGATTAATTATTTAAAAAAGCATAAGAAGGAAACAGAATGTCAACGCTGAAGAGAAGGTCCTTCAGTGCTCTGACTGCACCTTGGACAGGCCACTGCCACCTTGTGGCATTTTGGTTCAATAGTTTTGATACATCACATTCCTAATAAATCAGAATAAAGTTTGAATTTAAAAGTGATCATCTTTCCTGAATATTTTCATTGGGAGTAAACTGTTTCTAGCTGTATTTTAATGCTGTGAGAAGTAATTATTTTTATATTTTGTTTGTATTTTCACATGTTCAGACAGAACAATTACCATCTAATAAAATAAAATATTCAACTACTTAAAATTGTCTCTAATTTCTGAACAACTTCAAAAAGTGATGGAAAGCCAAAGCTCCCTTAAGTAATAAATATTACACATACAGGTGTCATACTCCTCTATTTTTTAATGAATACTTTTAGCATGGTTTTCATATGTACTTTGTAAACAAAGTTTTTATTTTATTTCTATTATTGGAAAGCGTTTCTTTTCAGCTCCCACAACTAGTAGTCTATTTTATTTATAATATTATTATACTTACCCTTATTATTCTAAGTAAAAATCCACTTGTTATTAGTCAACTTATCCTCAATTGGATTGGGAAGGAATTAATTTAATGTATCGTTTAGTTTAACAGCAATAAAAGTGATGGAAATAATTGGAGTTCATGTGGCTAATTAGGCTGCAAGATCCTTCAGAGACAACTCCCTTCCCTCTGCCTCAACTACTTGTACATAACTTTTATATGATCTTTCATATGATTTTTACTTATGTTTCCATGTTGTCTTCTAAGAATCCATTGATGCTTACTTCATATCATATTATCCCCCAATTATTTCTGCATATCCCTTCGGTTTTTTCCTAACACAGTAGAGATCGTCAAAATTTTGGATCTATGACACTTGACTATAAGAACACCTGATAACAAACTTGAAAGGATTATATTGCATTATTATCAAAGTACTTACTTGGCTGGTTGTCCTTCAGTACTATTCATTGTTTGAGAAAAACTGTTTACTCTCCTTACTCACATGCTCTGAGAGAAAATTTTTACACATGGTAGATAACATTTTTTTCTATAAAACAGCTTGCCTTTATACTGTACCTCTTACCTCTTAATTCTAAGAAGTATACTTTGCTTTATCTTTAATTTTTTTCTTCGAACACCTGAAAGAGTAAAGTTTATTCCTTCCAGACCTGACTTACAACCATGACCATAAGATACTTCACATGCTATCAGGGTTTAATGATTACCCCTTCATCCCAAACTTTCCTCTTTGCAACAAGCATAGGACAACCTATGCAGTATGCAGACCACCATATATCACAAATTTTTCTTTTATTCCTCCAATTGTGATGGTTAGTTTCTTTTCCTTCTTAATTTAATGACTATGTATTCCATTCTGAAAGTAAGAAGACATGACTGTATGTATTTTTAATTGCTTTGGGCAGATCTTTAAATTGCAATTACTCACGTGGGCCAAGACATGCAGTGAGGCAATTGCAAATGATTCCTTCCTCTGTAATGTTTTGACCACACAAGAACAAACATATCAAAGTGCTTACCCTATAGGTTCAATATGTTTTAAGGCATACTTGTTATCCCTTAGTTATTTGATCTATGCCCTTCCCTATTAAATGGATTAATTTCCAGAGTTTTGGTTATCATTATGATGGGCACTTTTATGTAGGAATGTCTTTTAACATTAGGTGGGTAGTAGGGCAGGCCAACATTCAAATTCAGGAAATACAGAGAATGCCACAAAGATACTCCTCGAGAAGAGCAACTCCAAGACACATAATTATCAGATTCACCAAAGTTGAAATGAAGGAAAAAATCTTAAGGGGAGCCAGAGAGAAAGGTCGGGTTACCCACAAAGGGAAGCCCATCAGACTAACAGCAGATCTCTTGGCAGAAACTCTACAAGCCAGAAGAGAGTAGGGGCCAATATTCAACATTCTTAAAGAAAAGAATTTTCAACCCAGCATTTCATATCCAGCCAAACTAAGTTTCATAAGTGAAGGAGAAATAAAATCCTTTACAGAGAGCAAATGCTTAGAGATTTTGTCACCACCAGTTCTGCCTTACAAGAGATCCTGAAGGAAGCACTAAACATGGAAAGGAACAACCGGTACCAGCCATTGCAAAAACATGCCAAAATGTAAAGACCATTTAGGCTAGGAAGAAACTGCATCAACTAACGAGCAAAATGACCAGTTAATATCATAATGGCAGGATCAAGTTCACACATAACAATATTAACCTTAAATGTAAATGGACTAAATGCTCCAATTAAAAGACACAGACTGGTAAACTGGATAAAGAGTCAAGACCCATCAGTTTGCTGTATTCAGGAGACACATCTCACATGCAGAGACATATATAGGCTCAAAATAAAGGGATGGAGGAAGATCTAACAAGCAAATGGAGAACAAAAAAAGCAGGGGTTGCAATCCTAGCCTCCGATAAAACGGACTTTAAACCATCAAAGATCAAAAGAGACAAAGAAGGCCATTACATAATGGTAAAGGGATCAATTCAACAGGAAGAGCTAACTATCCTAAATATATATGCACCCAATACAGGAGCACCCAGATTCATAAAGCAAGTCCTTAGAGACTTACAAAGAGACTTAGACTCCCATACAATAATAATGGGAGACTTCAACACCCCACTGTCAACATTAGACAGATCAACGAGACAGAAAGTTAACAAGGATATCCAGGAATTGAACTCATCTCTGCAGCAAGGAGACCTAATAGATATCTACAGAACTCTCCACCCCAAATCAACAGAATATACATTCTACTCAGCACCACATCACACGTATTCCAAAATTGACCACATAATTGGAAGTAAAGCACTACTCAGAAAATGTACAAGAACAGAAATTATAACAAACTGAACAATGAGATCACTTGGACTCAGGAAGGGGAACATCACACACAGGGGCCTATCATGGGGAGGGGGGAAGGGGGAGGGATTGCATTGGGAGTTATACCTGATGTAAATGACGAGTTGATGGGTGCTGATGAGTTGATGGGTGCAGCACACCAACATGGCACAAGTATACATATGTAACAAAGCTGCACATTGTGCACACGTACCCTAGAACTTAAAGTATAATAATAAAGAAAAAAAAAAAAACATTAGGTGGGAATGTATATCTGCCACCCTTAGTGGAAGTAATTTGAAGTAATTTTTTTCTGTTGTAAAGTGTTAATAATAGGATTTGAAAAGAACATTCCCCTCTAGGCTACAGACCTCTTGAGCCATCTGAAATGATCCTAGGGAAGTGGACAAGGTTGTACCATGAACCAGACTTATCATTTGGTGAGTTCACAGCAAGTCATTCATTCACTTGCTCTGCAAAGAACAAAAAGCTAAGTTGATGGCAGTGTATAGGGGCATCTGCCAGTCAGGAAACTGGGACTGGTGGTCAAGCCCAAGGAAAACCAGGCTCTTTTTCAATAAATGATAACATCTAACGCAATTTTGAGCAACTCCGGGTAAATATGACATGTTTCTTAGCAACAACATGAGCACTAAAATAGAAACACTCCCAAATTTTCCCATTTAGAACTAACCTCCGGTTACATCTCTAAAGGCCTAATTAATATTCACAATTTCATTACTTTTTAAAATTGCCATTCCTTTAATGATGAACCACCTGCCTTTTCTTCATTTTCTTTTTCTTTTTTTACACTATAAATAGTGGTCTAGCACTCTCATTCATGTATCTTTAAAATTCTATTTCTATAGACAGTTTTAAGAGTAGGGATTGCTGGATCTATAGTTACATTCATTTTAGTTGTATAGAGATAGATAACTTCCCAAAAATGTTATGTTGTGGTATTATTCCATTAGCAATCCATCTCAGCATCTTTGCTAGCATTGTTAATTTATTAAACATTCAATATTTAGAATTATTAAAATAAGTATATTATGTATAAAATGTACATATGTGTATGTATATATGTATGTCTAATTATACCCCATATGGATGTTCTATCTTCTGCTCATTTTCTCATTAGAATGGTGTATACATGTTCAGTAAAATATTTGCATTTTTTATCTGGCTAGTATGTTGCGACCATCAGTACATCATACAACTCCGAGAAGTATAATGAGGGTTAACCTAAATATACATTCTTAGGGCCGCCAGGAAAGCATGTGATGAAGTGAGGTGAGCATTGTCTGAATGTCAGGAGTCCTGGCTGCCCCAACTTAGCTACTAACTTGCATTGGGAACTTGCGAAAGTCACTTTTCCTCACTCAGTTTGGTTTTTTTTCTCTGTAAAATAAAGTTGGGACTAGATGATCTCTATAGCCCTTTCACTTGGGAGTATTATTTATGTATATATGCATATTTATAATACATAATATATACTTATATGTATAAAAATTACATATATAAAAGTACACGTATGTATATAAAAGTTTATATGTATATATAAAACATAGTTCTTTTTAAGTCTTTTATGTGAAGTTTTAACATATACAGCCAATAAATTTAGCTTCAAAACTTATCTATTTTGTGTGTTTTGGAGCCAACAGAAGGCCAGGGGTCACAAAGAAGAGTCACATGGGCCTGGTTCCAGTCCTAGGCACCATAAACACACAGGTGAAACTTTACAGTTTAGTTGGGAAGATACAGAAGCACAAACTTAAATGGAAACAGCCTATGATACAATTAAATGTAATATTTGTTAAATTTTTAGGTGAAGTTAATGCTCAGACATCTGAGGTTGTATTGACCAGTGAGAGGAACTAGTTCTTTTTTCCGAGGGTGAGTTAGTAACTGAGTACTAATAGTAGGAAAGCAGTGTTAATTACCAATTCCCAAAAGCTGAAGGAACAAATGGAGGTGAGAGTGACTGCCCCTGCAAGGTACAATACTTTGAAGGAGGGATTGAGGGCCAGAAGCCCACTTTACTCTTGGGCCACAGTCAATAATATGGTTACTTTTAATAGAAGTGCCTCAATTTCGCTGAAAGGGCTTGCAGAGGTTGCTGAATGAAATAGCGAAGGATCCTATTTAGAAGTATTTTAGAAATTACTTCTTAACTATCTTGCTAAAAGTATCAAGATGGATGCCTAAGCGGGGCATGGTGGTTCACATCTGTGATCCCAGCTACTTGGAAGGCCAAGTCAAGGAAGATCACTTGAACCCAGGAGGAGTTTGAGGCTGCAGTGAGCTATGATCATGCCACTGAACTCCAGCCTGGGTGACAAAGCAAGACCCTGCTTCTAAAAAAAAAAAAAAAAAAAGAAAGAAAGAAAGATGCCTGCAAGCCTACTTTAGAGTGAATAGATGATATAAGCTTTCTAATCCAAAGTAGATACACTACAGTAAGGTATTAAAATATTTTTAAAGCTTTACTTTGTAAATAAGTACGACTTCCAGCAACCCATTTCTTATACATAGACACAAATATTAGAAAAAGTAAACACATTGTTATTTACTTTGCACTTGTACAAGTTAGCTTCCATATCACTGTTTACCTAGCCAATGAACAATATTTGACCAGTAGATAGCTGGTGATTTCTAAATTCTGCACTCGGATTGTTTGCAGTTCCCTAAGCTCAAATCAGAGTTCCTAAAGTCTACTAAACTAATTTGCTCAGATTAGTAAATATTAGCAGCTTTAGTTCTCAATATTAGTCAAAAGTTAGTGGCTGCAATAGAAGGCCAGAAAGAGTTAATGTAATAAAAATATAGAAATTTTCAAATAAAGTATATCATTAAAATATGAATGAAGTTTTAAAACATGTTACCACTGAGGAAATCCATAATATCACATGGTATTTAACATATAATTAGCTGATAAACATTTAAATTTTTCTATGAAAAAATGGGAAACCGGGAGCTATAATTAAATATACTAATTTACAATGTTTTGGTGTAAATGCAACCAAAGGTGTCTCTTGCATGTTGATATTAAAATTGTGTTTTTCTCTGCTGATCAGATACCATTTCAAAACATTTCAACTTCAAACATTTAAACAACATGTGTAAGCATTGTTTTTACAAAATGTTTAATAAATGAGATTAATTCATTGAAATTCAAGACTTGTAACCACATTTAGAAAGAGCCATATTGCTAGCGATTGCTAGTACTTAATCTGTCAACTTAAAAAACAAAAGAAAGAAAAGAATGAAAAAGCATTGTCTCAAGTCTTCTAATTTCTGTCACCCAAACTACATCAACTTTGCTCCCAACCTTTTAGGAGGCAGACAGGCCTCTGACTACACCCGCCACACTTGCTGCACCCCCACAGTGCCTGATTTTGGGGCTTTCCCACCTTGCAAATCAAATCCAAATCGTCTTCTCTAATGACAGTACCTGTGATGTCTATTAGATCAAGAGCTCCTTTTCAATAGAAGTGCCTTAGTTTAAAGTTAGTGCCTCACCACTAGTATGGACTGCTTGTCATCTCCATTAAACATACAGCTATGGGGGTCAAGGTCATTATTAGTCACACAAAAGCACCTCTTAGGACACTTTCTCTCAGGAACGTATTTTCTATTGGTTTTGAATCACTCCTTGAAGACTTAAAATATTCTAAGTAGCCGTTAATTTTAATCAAAACTCTTTCCATTAAGATAGAAAAATATAGCATTATTTCAGTGCAAACTGACAACATTCCGTTGGAGTAAATTTCACTTGAAAATAGATGATTTGTTATATATACAGAAATGAAAAGTGGAATACAAAATTAGAAGTGTCCTTAACAGACAAAGCAGATGCTCACATACTACAGTTTCAAATAACAAAACCCAACTTTACACTAATTGGAAAATAATAATGATACATTAAATAAACTGGAGAAAATGAATCAAACATGTGCCTGCCTGCCTTTCTGTAGCAAAGGTATGAGGAATAGTTAAGAGTTATCAGTTATAAACTGAAGAGAGATGTATGTTTCCTCCATCATTTTTGTCTCAGCTAACAGTGTTTTAGTCAAGCATTAGTCTTCGCAAGTACAGATGAATTGTGAAATGCAGTCAGTTGTAGAGCAGGGCCATCTTAAAGTGCACAGAGAAATGATGTTAAACTGAAAGGCAGTGGGTTTCGAACTTTAATGAGCTTAAGCCTGAATACCAGATGACCTAATTCAGTGGTCAGCTTTCCACAAAATCAACATAGGTGATTCTGATGCAAGTGACAGATGGACTGCATTTTGTAAAACACTGCTATGTGGTATGCATGCATAGCAATAAAGCATAAAAGTCAGCTGAAATGTTGGTGAAGGAGATAGGTTCAGGGAGGAAAAAGTGTTTCTATTTGTCTTAATTGGCATTATGCATGTAACCTAGATTTGAAGAGCTAATGAAAGAAATAACATAATTTTTGTTTATAATAAATTGAGTTAAATTATTTAAATCTATTTGAATTAACATATGTGCTAACCAGTTTTAGAGTTAAATCATTCAGTAAAATAGTGTATTCATTATCCTTAGAAAACGAGGGGTTCTACACAAGATGCGACGCCAATAACTTCAAGTGTCAAAGCTCTGGGCCGGGTGCGGTGGCTCAAGCCTGTAATCCCAGCACTTTGGGAGGCCGAGGCGGGTGGATCACAAGGTCAGGAGTTCCAGACCAGCCTGGCCAAGATGGTGAAACCCCGTCTCTACTAAAAATACAAAAATTAGCTAGGCGCGGTAGCATGTGCCTGTATTCCCAGCTACTCGGGAGGCTGAAGCTGGAGAATCGCTTGAACCTGGGAGGCAGAGGCTGCAGTGAGCTGAGATCGTGCCACTGCACTCTAGCCTGGGTGACAAAGCGAGATTCCATCTAAAAAAAAAAAAAAAAAAAAAGCTCTGTATATTTTAGCATTTCTATGGACTCTTCCTAAAATTAATTTTCTACTTCCTGTACAAACTGAATATACTAGAAAATATTTAAATTGGTATAGGTGACTTATGACATTTACCACTGAGTTAAGATAAAATGTCCTGAGTTAATATCTCAAATCTACCACTTACCAGCCTTGGGGAAATTGCATAGCTTCCCATGCCTTGCTTACTTATTTGTGAAATAAGTTGCATATCTCATGTAGGATAGTGGGGAATCAAACATGTAAATGCATGTGAAAGAGCCTCATAACATGTCCAGCACTTCATTGTTACTTTTCCTTTCTGTCCTAGGCTGTTAGTCTTGCAATTCTTACTGCTATATTTGGTTCTTTTAGTTGGATGTTTTTATCTTTAGAAGGTGACTAAAACAGACAATCAAGCTTGTTAAGAACTACATGTTAAATGAAAGAGAGTGCCCAAGGCCACACTATTAGGGTTTGAACTACTTAACTAATTTAAAACTATGTACTTAATTCAGAGTTCAAAGGCATTTTGAACTACTTAATTAATTTAAAACTGTGTACTTAATTCAGAGTTGAGGGTGTTAAATTCAATCTCTACTTAAGATGGGAGTATTATTGAAATAGTTTAAACCACAGAAAATTATTTAATGTAAGGATAATTGGGGTACACAAATAGGGATAATTCAACTTCTCAAATCATTTCATATAGTTACAGAGATTTCACAAAACATAATGTTAAATGACAGAAATTCATTTTCAGCCCTCTATATGGATGGGGTGTTTCTGCAAATGAAGTTATTAGTTGATTAGGCCTGAAATAGATACTATAGGTTTTGTCTCATCAAACTCTAATAACATGTCAGAACCTATTTAATAGAAAAAAACTCTAATGATAAATGTGTAATCATTTCCAGAGAAATTAAATCAGCATTGTGCTTTGAGATAATTTTTTTTTAGTTTAGTGACAAATTGAGTCAATCTATCCCTCTCACTGAGTTTTAGGGTCTGTTTTTCTATTTACAATTTTATTTTTCTCCTGAAGAGGAAGGAGATAAGAAAAGACAGAATGTAAGAAGTAGGGTATAAAAATAGAGAAATTATATACTTCCTTTGTGTTCTGGAAAAAATAAAACACTATGCTTTGCTAATAGTTGTGGGAGGTTATGTGTTTGCATGGATTCTTTGCGGTATCACTAATCTACAAAAAATTGGCACATACTTTCCCTATGAGGGATAAAATAAAACAAAACAACAAAGCTTTGGAGCATGACCACCTTTGACGATTTCTGAATTTCACACAGCATTTATTCATTAATCCGGTTCAGCATTAGAAAATTGACAAAAATATTGGCCCTCATACTCAGGTATATCAAGCCAAATACACTTGTACTTGAAGAATTATCTGCTTGGGACAGTGTATGGTGTGGGCTGTAATGACACAATTCAGTTATTCTTATTTCTTCAGTCAAGACCTACCACAGTGAGTGACAGGGTTTACAGGTAAAATATTCAGTCTTCCAGCTCCCATTTTATCCTTCAGTTAACAGGGAGTTAAGAGACCGAATCCTGAAAACTTCCAAGAGAACTCAAAAGGGTTTGCTCAGTGGAGTTCAAATATCAGGCTAAAAGCAAGTTGCAATTGATTTGAACCCTGCTTCCTACAAGTGTCCCAACCCAGGTGTGGTCTGGATTTGATAAAACATTAACTTTGTTCTCTATGTAAATAAAATGGTGGCTACACAGGTGCACCTACTGCATGGTATTACGGGCAACCACAAAGTTATCAGAGTGTAACTTAGAAAAAATAAACAGAACAAGTGTGCTAAAGGGCACATTTAGATTGCCGTTGTAGATTGTGTATACAGTTAAATCATTCTGTCAAATAAGTTTAACGTAGTTATTGAATATAATGTATAGTTCACATGGAAGCTAATTTGCCCAGCATTCCCACATGTCCCCTGATTTAGTGAACATTTTAAAACTTTGCTCAACAATTACATAACAGGAAGGTATCTAAAAGTAGAGAAAGAAAAAAAAGTGGTGTTAACTGAATGCGGAATAAGCTATGCTTCCTTTTAATATCTTTTGTGAAATGACAGAATGATAGAGAGCACTGAGAACATTTATTACTGACAGGTGTAATTTCACCCCTACTTGAAAGGCCATGACTTTAAAAGGAGATGAAAGCTTCCAGCTGATGAATGAGGGAAGAAAAGTCTGACAGGAATAACATGACTGTCTCAAGGGAATTGAGTCATGTGGTCCTGCGGTTTACCATTTGGCCATGAAGTTACAAAGATTTACAGTGTGCTCTAAAGGGGTTTGGAACCCGTTTATTTGCATTTACTTTTGGACGGCTGATAGAACAACTTAAACTTACAAGGTGACCAGCTCATCACCCAACTGATAATAGCATAATGGTTATCAGCCTCCCAGAGCAACATAACCAAGACTGCTGAAACCCTCCTACAACTAAGTTGGAGGGCTGATAACAAGATTTGAGATAGCCATGTGGGTATAAAAAGCCTTTATTATTATCATTGAATAGAATCGATAGGTCTGCATCTAGAAAGGAACTTTGTAGATTTTATGGTATCAGAAATAATGTCTCAAAGGACGTTTTAGCTTTAGGTCCATTTTGATGAAAACTTTTTTTAAAAAGTTCTTTAAATGGTACTAACTAAACTAATACACATTCTGTACTACTATTTTTAAGGTGCTGAGCTGAGAAACTGAGTTTCAGAATATTAACGTTGTAAAAGAGAGAAGATAAAGTGTGAATTACTATAGCCTGAGAAAGAATGTGACAGTGACCTAGGAAAGACAGAAGATAGAATGAGAGACAAAAACGAGAAGTGGCTATTTCTCTGGAGGCACCAAATTTGCATACTATTGTGTTAGATTTTGCTCTTGTTTTCTTAAATGTGAATATTTTTGCCACTTCAGTACTAAGTCCAGGTTAGGGGTTGGGGGACACTGAGAGTGCTGCCGGGTTCAGTAATATTCACTCCAGTTAAATCAGTGTGCTGTCTTCTAACAACAGAGAGCAGACTCTTATTTCTGTCCACGCCTCACTAATGTCATTTTTTTAGAGCATCTATCAAATTAAAAAGACTGTTAAAGTGATCAGAAAGAACAGATATAAGGAGGAACCAGAATCTCTTCAATTAATAAATTACTTAGACCTACCTTATAAAGCATAAAAATAAAATAAGTAGGCAAATTCTCTGCAAATCTATAGACACTAATAAGCATTATTCAGGCTTTTTAAAAGTCTTTAAAAACATCCTGTGGGTAAAATTATGCCCAGATATAATCTGGATAAGGATAGGCTTACTAAAGTGCATTTGGTTTGTTCAAACATAGTCTAGAATTTTTAACTTCTTTTCACTATATCACTTTGAGGGTCATTTATAGACTATTCAAACACAATTACTACTTCCTTGGACAAAATTCATTAGTCAGCACAGGGATATGAGCACAAAAACTTATAGAATATAGAATATAAACATGCAAATATAGACAAACCACGTATTACTAGAGAACTATCAAAACATAGTTACACATAAAATGGCAATTATAAGAAATTCCACAAATGTTAAAAAATAGGAGAAGTGGTACACATTAATTGTGCCATGAAAAAAAATCATGTTCCATTATTACTTTAGCCCTTTATAAATATAAACAAGAAATAAAAAATAACATTAACATTGATTACTCTGGACTACTTAAAATTATATGATATTAAATAAATATTCTGTTGATAAAAATCCAACATAAAGAGACATATCTAAATAATCTTTACATTTTAATAAGTAAACCCTATAAACCAAGCTTAAAACATTTCTAAAAGGACATCCTTCTTCTACCAAATAGCTCCCTTCTCTCACTGCATAGTTTCCTATCTTGGAAATATTTGTAGGAACAGCATGACATAGTTATCAAGATTCTTTAACATAACTAAATAATATCACAGAAAGAAGCTCCTAATAACTGGGAATATTATTTTGATTTCACTGTCAAGTTTTGCTAGCGTGATTACACACAAGGCAATATTCCTATTTATTTACAAAGTCATGTTATTTAACCCAATATATACTTATTTTCTTAAGCGTTTTACATTTCTGTACACAGGAAAGTACTCAAGTAGCAAATATATGTATAGCCCTTGGAAACTTTTCCAAAAAATTCATCCATATGTTCCTTTATATTGAGTTATAACCCCTGACTTAACAGTCTCAAACACTATGTGAATATAAAATACCCAATAAAATAAAGTTAAATGTGGGCCAATCTCAAGTTATTTTTAGAACTGTATTTTATCATGAAATGTTTTCATATAACATTTTCTTTTTTCTTCTCCTTTTAATCATCTCCCTCCTTCTCTGTGCGCGCGTGCACACATACACACACACACACTCACATATGCATGTGCCCTGTAAGCTTTACCCAGTTTTACACAAGAATTCTAACCCATTTCTGACCCTTAACATGATTGTTCTGTTTCTAACTCTATTATTACTCATTAAACCTCCTGGCTTCATCCCATTGGTAACATCTGCTTTCTATCAATGCCAAAGACAACAGGTTCTTTAAGCAAACTTTCTTTTAAAAAAAAGATTTTAAAACATAAGAGTTGTATGGATTTTTTAAGTGAAAATCTAAGTTCCTGCATTAAATCTACAATGAGTTTTTTTCAAAATGAAAGCCTTCCATTTACCCTAAGAAAATTCTGGAAAATATCAACATCTGTACATTGCAATAAAAGCACTACTTGTGACTGTCATTCATCAAGCTAGTGAGTAATTCGGAAAACAGTAGCAATAGACTTTGGAGTGGAGTGTATACGTAGGATGAAGCCAAAATGTTTTTCTAACTTGTAAAGGAAACTTTTCCGTAAGCAGTACTTGCTGCCAGTTGCTTCTTCAAGGTATGAGCAGCATCAGTCTCCTGTTGATTTAGCTTAAATAAATTAAGAGGGGAAATCCAAGTGAGGTGTATTCCACATGTTAACAATCTCCTACCTAAAGTATAGCTTGAACCCCACCCTCTGGTACTATTGGAATCAGTTATCTATTTCCTAATTACTTAGGCTCGACAACACTTGTGAATGGTATAAAAATTAAGATAGCACATATCTTTAACATGAATATCTCCATATATTATAATTGTATAGATAAGTATGTGTGTATATATACACACATATAATTAATTGTATATAAAATTGTAATATAGTAAAATTTAAAAGAAACTTTGGCTATGAAATGCTTTCTAAATGTCTTCACTATACTACATTCTAATCTAAAATAAACTTAAGCAAAACTATTTCATGTAACCTTCACATTGTTACAATACATAGGCTCCCAGTTCAATGTAATTTCCAAGCTGGCCCCACTATGAAAGATTCATGACCATAATTAAATTTCTGTTCCCACAGCATTAAGAAATGGAAAGCAAGTATTTCACCTTTGCAGTGACACATTTCCCAGTTCTCCTTGCACAACTTAAATTATAATACAAGCCCTCGAAACAATCCTTTTTATTCTGAATCATGCCCTTCCAACACACGTAGCTTTCAGTCTGCAATCAGAAGCTGAGCGATCATTGTTGACTTCTTTGACTTTATGGAAAATAACACAATGTTTCTCTGCTTTCTGAAGTAGGAAAATGTTGAATTCTTATATCTTGGTGTTTTCTCTTTTCTTCTGACTTACTATTCATTTTTTCCCTAATTATCTGATGTTGACAGCTCTAACTAATGGCATCGTCACCTTCTTGCCTCCCTCATTTCTTCCCTTCTCCATTCCTCCTTCTTTTTCTTACTTTCTCTTCCTCATGGTTTCTCTCTGTCTCACTGATGTCTCTCTTCCACTTCCTCTCTGTTTCTCCATCCTCTACTTTTTGCTTTTAAGAAAGGCAGAGTATCTAGATATCCTTATGAAGTAGAGAATACATGAACCAACAAAACTCTATAGTACTTCTTGTTGCTTGTCTATCTAAGGAGATTAGATATTGAGAAAAATTTCAGGTATGATGAAGAAGTTTAGGGAACCACAGGGCCATACAATAAAAATATTATTTAATATTCTATTAGTTATACTCTTCCTGAGAAAGTAATCCTCGAGCTGCCCTCTGAAAGACATAAAAAGTTCACAATAGAAAATTGGTAAGAAAATTTGATCATAATCTTGACTAGATGGTCCCTGTCCTCTTTTACTCATGTAAGGAACCACTATCCCCAAAAAACTAGCCTATCTGACTTTCTTCTTTCCTTCTTCCTTCCTCTATCCCTTCCTTCCTTCTGCAAACATTACTGAATGCACCAAAGATAAGAAAAGTCAAATGATGATTATTAAAGTTATTATCCCAATTTAAATGTAAAGGTGAACCTGCTGGAAATTTATCTTACAGTTAATATCTCACAAAAGAAAAATAAAATCTTAGTTTTGTATCAGCGAAACATTTTTTTAAAAAAGCATATCATTTAGAGTGTAGATTTAAAAATTATGGTATACCCATATAATGAAATATTATTCAACCTTTAAAAAGACTGAAGCACATTTATATTAACTTACATCACAAACTAATCCAGGTATATTATTATATGAAAAGAGCACACCATGGAAGAATACGTGCAGAGTCTAATACCATTATTTCCAATATGGAAAAGGAGTTTGGTGTTTATATCTTTAAGAAACAAATGTACATCTGTTTGTATCTATATACCTATTACTGTAGCTATGGCTATATATATATATATATATATATATATATTTTTTTTTTTTTTTTAACAGAGTCTTGCTCTGTTGCCCAGGCTGGAGTGCAATGGCAGGGTCTTGGCTCACTGCAACCTCTGCTTCCCAGGTTCAAGTGATTCTCCTGCCTCAGCCTCCAGAGTAGCTGGGATTATAGGCACCCACCACCACACCCAGCTAAATTTTTGTATTTTTAGTAGAGATGGGGTTTCACCATGTTGGCCAGGCTGGTCTCGAACTCCTGACCTTGTGATCCACCCACCTTGGCCTCCCAAAGCACTGGGATTACAGGCATGAGCCACTGCCCCTGGACTAGCTATGGCTATATATCTTTGTATGTACTATACTCAGAGTATTTCTGAAAAGACTTACAAGATACTCTTAGCTGTAGAAAGGGACACATGGTTAGGGAATGGGGTTTTCACTTTTACAATACATACCACCACTGATTTATTTGTTTGCTCACACCTTTATTAATTTTAAAAATGTATTCATCAGCTACAATAGTTAAGAGCTTCATTGACTCTTCACACAGCAAGTGTTGTGGCCTCTCATAGGAATGCAAAAGAAAGGCAAGTTGGCCCCTATTGCCCTAAGAGGACTTCCATGGTCAGGCAGAAGCTATCCTACCCCCAAAGCTGTAGGAGACAGAGATGCTGCCGATAAACCAACAGGAAACAATGCAGAATGACTAACTTTTGTTCAAAAAAAAACCTCAGAATGTTAAAAAAAATCTTAAGTGTTAATAAAAATAATAGGTAATACTAGGTAAATCTGAGTAAAGCATATACAGGTATTCTTTGTGTTATTCTTGCATCTTTCCTATAGTTTGAAATTATTTCCAAATAGGAAGATTTAAAGAAAAATAAAGAACAAAAGCTAGCATGGCAATGTTATTAAATAGGAGACATACAAATGTTTTATTCTTATAAAAACAAATAAATATCTTCTTTTAATTTTGTTCGCTGGTTATTCAGAGCCAGAGTGAAATACCACAAGCAAAATCTCATTCTTGAAAACACATTCCTGACATTTGTTTCTATTTCTTTTATTTAGAAGCTGATGTAGTAAAGTCAGTAAGAGCATTTTTAATGCCATTTCCTCTTGGCTATATAATCTAGTTTTCAGTTCTCCGGTCTGTATTTAGAGTAAAATATATTAGTGTCTTTTTATGTTTAAGAAAAAGTGAAAACACTTTAGAAAAATCATTTTGGTATTTTCCTTCCCCTCCCATCACACCACTTTTTACTTTTGGAAAGTAAAGTCATAGATACGTTCAATAAGCGTTTGGCTGAAAACTAAATGTTGTTCAAAAGAAAATGTATCTGCACCAGAAGTATCTCTTCAATGAAAATCATCTACCTCTTTCTAAAATATGAATAAATTATTTCAGCATGACCTCAAGTAGAATTACAAATAACCATTTCTCTTCTGAGGTATGCATTTTATATGACTCAGGCATGAAAAATGTAGCTTTGAAAATGTTTCTCTGTAACTGACCTTACCTTGTGAGCCCCCATTTTCACTGGTAGCAAAACATATCATCTTGCCAATGTAAAATAAACTAAGTTACTTTTTCTCTAGCTCAAACTCAAAAGCTCTGAGGAAAATATTTGGGCAGTTCAGAATTCTCCTCTCCATCATCCTTTCCATTTTCCTAGGATTATATGCTTTTTTCTGGTATTATATTGGCCTCTGAGGACAAGTGTCTGATACAAAGTCATTGATATCTATCCATCCTGACTTTCTGACGTGACGTGTAATTCATACTTTTGTACAATTCATATTTGTTTTTTGATTGTCCCTGCATTCACCTTGAAATGTAAGCATCTCACTTTGCTTTCCAGTTGCCAGTCCTATCCAGTTCATTGTGTCCTCAAAGTAATAAACTGGAAACCTTTTCATGTTTGCCTAAATGCACTTGACTTTAAGGGTCTGTCATCAGGCCACCTGCTGAGGCACCTCATGTATTCACTGCCAATATCCAGGCACCATTCTGGACACGAAGCATTTCACTGGGGCCTGTAATCCAGTTAAGACTTTGAAAGCTAGGTGAAGATCCCTCTTGAGTTTCAATTGTCAGCTTGTGTCAAGATGTCAATTGTGTGAAGACATCAAGATGTATCTAGAGAGTGGAGTACTGGACTGATGCCCAGGGACCCACCACTGCCTAACTTTTAGTCACATACACTTCCAATTATCTTAATGACAGCTGGTCAAACTTTTTTGTACGATTAGGCAGAAAAAAAGTGCATCAGCTTGCATTTTCCCTTACTTTATTATTTTCTATACATGCCCTGAGTCCCTCAAGCATTTAGCTTTTGACAGTCAAAAGATATTTCCTCTCCCCAAAACCCAACTTTTGAAAGGTGAGTTCTTTTAAGATAGTGTTTCTGTTATCAGACTTCAAATTTTTCTTCTGATTTGGGTCCTCCCTTCCCTAGGCCAAGCTACTGAAGGAATTAAATCTCCTAAAGGTGAGGATAATGGTTCCAACAAGTAAAACTTCTGGGTTTAAAATATTAATTTTATTCTAATGTGTAATTTTATATTCATGCATTTTTTAAGTGAACACTTTACCTTTGTTACCACTTGAGTTAAAACGTTGTATTAATTTTTTTAAAAGAGACAGCATGCAGAAAAACAAATAAGGTCCCATTATTCTACCACTCAGAAATAATTCGAGAGATTGTTTTTCTTGCTTTCCTAAATGGAGATATCAAGAGAGATGGAGTTTTTTATTCTTGGATTACATGTTGACAATATTTTAAAGCCATTATGCATTTTCAATCCTATTACTAGTTGTACAGTATTCTATCATATAGATGAATGATGCATTACTTGAACAACTGATTGCTGTTAGAATTGAGTTCACTATCAATCTTTTCTAAATTAAAAAACAATGCGCTAAACAAATATTTTCATACCTAAGTCCTTAAACACATTCATAAATATTTTCTTTGAAACAATTTTTATAAGTGGCTAAAGGATATACATATTATTCTACCTATTGTCACATATTGCTAAAATGCTCCTACTAATAGTATAATGTGATCATGGGACCCCCTCAGACCCTCAGCACTCAATAATAGCTATTATAATATACATGTATGGTTGTGCATGTGTGTATGCATATATGTGTATGCATATATGTACATATATATGTATATATATTATATTGAGAATCAAAAATTGTACCTAACTATGTTTTAATTTAATTTAGATATTTTGCACCGTGTATTTCTAAAGTGATTGCTAGGCATTTGGGCATTTTCATGTCCATTCATCCTTCTGCTTATTTTTCTGTTAAGAAATATGTTACATCTTTTTAAAATTAATATGTAAAATATGCCAACATAGTTTTCACATTTGACCTTTCATATTCTCATTTTGCTTACAGGGACATGCCAAAGTCTTCTTTAGTCAAATCCATAATTCCTTGCTTTTGATATTTTTGGGTTTGGTGTCATGCTTAGAGATCTTCTTTATCCTAAGAGTATCTAAATATTTGCTTATACTTTTGGGAGTATGGGATCATGAGCAAAAGCCACCAGCACCTCATAGTGCAAATATAGCATGGGGGGCATCAAGAGAAAACTGAGAAGCAGAGAAACAATACAGCACACCCTATCCCCATTCTTCACCTCCATCACCCACTGCCCAGGTCTGTGTGCACATGGCCAATGTTCCAGCAGAGAAGGGCCTTGAGTCAGTAATGCCTCATGTATTTATAAGGCCAAAGGGCAAGAGAAGCTTTGTGATCTGGAGTGGGAGCAGACTTTTTCTCACAGGATGGCCTTGTTAGAAAGTGGGAGCCTCTGGGTCCCACAGGGTGTCCTTCTCTTAAACTAATAGACTTGTTGAGCCAGCTCTCTACTAAGCAACCAAGGAAGGAAAGAAAGATTAGCCACCAGGACCAACCAGACTTGTTTCTCATCAACCTATATTAATAGTTGGTTAATTTCTATATTTAATTTCTATGCTAGAATTCTTCTCTGGTATAAGGCAGAGATCTATTATTTGGTCTCCTTGCAGAACTTTCTTAGTAGTGTTAATGATTTTTCAATTAGTTCTCTGGAACTTTGGAAAAAATTACATCTTTTCCATTATGGATATTTTGGACTCTTCCTTTCCATGTTCACACATTTTTAAAATTAATTTAATTATGTTATTTCTTATGTTAGAGCCACTAGGATAAGCCTGTACAACTGAAGTGATTGTAAGCATTCTTGACAAGTAGCCAGGCATTAAAAAGCACATATCTAGCATCTCTTAACTGCCTTTCCTCATTTACATTTATTTGGAACCTGTTGAATTTTGTTTACTTTTATTTTAAGTTCAGGGGTACATGTCCAGGTTTATTACGTAGGTAAATTTGTGTCATGGGCATTTGTTATACAGATTATTTCATCACCCAGGTTTTTAGCCTAGTACCCATTAGTTAATTTTTCCTGATCCTCTCACTCCTCTTACTCTCTATTCTCTGATAGACCCCAGTGTGTGTTGTTCCCCTCTAAGCTCCATGTGTTCTCATCATTTAGCTCCCACTTAAAAGTGAGGACATGCAGTATTTGATTTCCTGTTCCTGCATTAGTTTTCTAATAATAATGGCCTTCTGCCATTATTGGCCTTCAACAAAGGATATGATTTCATTCTTTTTGTGGATGCATAGTATTCCACGGTGTATATGTACCACATTTTCTTTATCCAGTCTATCATTGACTGACATTTAGGTTGATTACATGTCTTTGCTATTGTGATAGTGCTGCAATTTTTAATCACATCTCTCTATCCCTTACTCTTCCCTGTGGAAATGAATGAGAAAGTGATCCATGCTTATCTCACCTGGATGGAGATAATCAAGCAATAGCCCTGAGTGTGAGGTGATGTGGTGACCCTAGGTGGGGTCCACTATACACAACAAACTTTGAGTCTGACTGTTCCAAAGTCTAAAAGAGGGGGAAAAATACAATAATGGCAAGCCCATTTGCTTTCACTCTAAGCCATCATTCCAGTATAGATTTATCTGCTTAAGAGTTAGTATTATTTTTTCATTCTATCTATCTGATTTTAGAATTTTCTCTCAACTACTTGCAAAGGTAGGTGGGACATAATGAAGGCATAGTAAATAATGCCCTAACAGTATTTATGTATTCATATGACTTACATCTCAAAATGCACAAAATATGGTATGTGTAGTCAAGGAAAATTTATCACATAAAAAAGGTTAAGAAGTATCTAAGTCAGATTCATTCAAAATTTAGGCGCAAAACTAAGTTATAGGAGCACAAATATCCTACTTTAAATAATGTCACATGATAAAATAGTGAGATTAAAAACTAAACTTCTCTAATCAATCTTAGATAACTAAGATGTATATAGTAAATTATCATCTCTTTGAGTCTCAATTTAATAAGCTATAAAACTTTTAAAGTTATGTCCTATTGATTCTTCTCTCTAACCATCTGGGAAGGTTGCAGCTTTATATAACACTCTCATATATAAGTCTTAATAACAACAAATATTTGTTAAGCATTCAATAAATACAGATACCATATGAAGCACATTACTTATTCTATTCCATCTCATTTAAATCATTCCATAATCCATCGGGTGGATACAATAGTCACCCTCTTTCTACAACTGATGAAACTAAGTCACAGAAAGGGCAAAGCCTTTTACTAAAATGGTTCAACTAGTAAGTATCAGAATTCAACTATGAATTTAAAATTCTAACTCTAGAGCCTACTATCTTCACCACAGAATAAGTTTAAATCCACGTACCAGAAACTTTCCTTGTGTTTTGGATACACAGAACCATTCCTCAGGAGTTGTTTATTTCCATGAAACAATAACAAAAAAACTGACCTTTTCACTAGTGCGAAGAAAGAAATAACCACAGTATGCAATAATTGTCATGATAGCTACAGTACAAACTGATGAAACATTCTTAATTTTGCCACTTTTTGTAACTATTAAAGACTGTAAGACAAAGCTTGTTTTTTATTTAAAAGCTCACAACAGCACAGGGAGTCTAATCTGTATCATATTTGTATTTGGAAAATAAACATATACTGTCAAAAGAGAAAACAGACCTAAACAGAAGCTGATTAAATGCTTGAAAATCATTCAAGGCACCATACCATTGAAGTGATTCCAAAAAGTGACATGGATGTAATATAAGATCCTGAACTACATCAGAATTCCAGGATTTAGCAAAAGGGTAAAAGGGGAGTTCATTCACGTAGAGGAAGAGGAAATTTTCTTTGGACTAGTTATATCAGATAATATGTTTGTTTAAGGAAAAGTCAACAGGAAAAAGTTCTGCGTGCCTAACATGGAAGGAAAGCATATTTGCGCCTAATATATTGCAGAAACTGTTTCAGCACAAGTCATTCTTTCAAAAATATCACCCTCATACAGTAGCCAATGTCAGTTTGGATTTTGGTGATCTGCTATTTATAAGTGTAGATCACATATATAAGTGTAGATCATTCAGACACTGTGACTTTAAAATTTGTTTATTATTCATGAATTACTGATTTTTCCCTTTGAGATCTGACACATTTCAGCTTTTGGTTTTGTTTTTGTATCCCAATTTCCAGTACATAACATCTAAGCTTCCCATTGATAATCAACAACCTTCATTGCATCATTGCTAAAGGCCCATATTATGATTTGGTCACATGATTTACAAAAGTATTACTACAAATATTTCAAAAATAAATGATCCCTTACAACTTAAACACAAGTTTTAGACCTTAAAGATTTCCTGTGGGTGTAACAGTAGTATCCTGCAAGATCAGGAGAAGCAGGCCTCATTTTATGTGAAATTTATAACAATGCAATCATGAGGTAACCTAAGAGAGTTTTGAAATTGTACTCATTGTTAATATGGGTCCTTAAATTCAATACCTCTACAATTTTGAAGTTACACTGTGTGGACTAGTAAAAAAAATAATAGGACAAAAGTTTTTAGAAACAATTTTCTAGACCCACCGGGTCACTAACTACATGACTTTACCTCTATAAGCCTGAGGATTCTTATCTGTCATTGCCAAACCTATATAAAACAGTGGAGAATTAAAGATGGTTCACAGGATATGAATGTTAGGCACATAACTGTAAAGACCAACTAGCACACTGCTAATAAGAAGTTAGGAAAGCACCTTGCAACAACGTATGGAGATGTCTTAAGAAAGTGCTATCACAGGATGTAATTTCATAAACAAATTATGCAGAAAATGAAGACGATTATAGAGCTGTGGATTCAACAGCAGTGTAAGGGAGACGTAGAGATTAGATATAAGGTGGGAGCACAGAGATCCATAATTCATTTTATGCCTCAATAATATATAGAATAGTGCACTGCATAAAACAGGCACTATGCAAATGTTGCAACTGAAATAAATGCATACTTAAAGACTTTCTCCTTAGATTTGGCCAAATAAAAGCTATTTTGCATAAAGCTTTTACTTTCACATAGTTGGAGGTGGCTAGAGGCCAAAGTATGACATTTAGGCATGCATCATACCATCTTGTGGGTATTCCTTTTCCCAGAGGTGAAATAACTCTATACTGGAAGTGATTTACTCTAAGAATGTGGTCAAGTTTCTAGCGTTAGGTGCCCTACCTCGAAATCACAGGAAGTGGGGATTCACAGAAAGGTGTGTTCTCTTATGATTTCTTTGCTTGAAAATCTGAGGAAACAGTATGTTAGGTACAACTGAATAGCTTTGTTTAAACACGATTTGCAGTTAGGAGCAGTGTCAGCTAGAGGAGGAAGGCCTCTAGTATACCAGTCAGAGATTTTAGGGTATAATCCTACAGTATCTGGTATTTGCTCTTAGTCGCTTTCTTATCATATCTGCCAATGTTGAATGCCTGAATAAAGCAGAAAGGGCTAACATGTTGGATTAATTATTTGGGATTCAAAAATACCCTGATAGGCTTGAACAAATAATCTGAATAACATGAAAACACTATAAAATGCTCAAGAAAACATGTTAATTGCTGCTTTGATATTCAAACTAATCAATTCTAGTAGTGGTTAATGAAGGGCATGGCTTAATAGCTAACAATTCATATTTAAATATCTCACATTTTGGTTTGCTGTAACATTGAAGTTTATGTTGTGACGTGACTGGCACAAGCCAATGTAATAAATCAATACAATTGTAGGTACATTTCTAAAAGTAGTATCCAAGTAATAGGAATCTATAGCACACTGTGTTCCATACTAGTCCACTGTTTTGTACACTAGCCTGTAGCACAGTACTAAGTCTATTTTGGGATGATACACTGGAGTTTCCTAGGCTCTGTCCTCAGGCTTCTTGTTTATGCTAAACTCTTTAGTATAACTAAATTCATAGTGGCATTTGTATACTGAAAACTTCTAAACTTTTAATTTCAACCCAGACCTGCACTTTGAAATCCAGATTTTTATATTTATGCCTGCTTGACATCTTTGCTAGGATGTGCAATGGGTATCTCGATGTAACTTCACACTATATGCAAAATAGTAATTGCAGGACAGGTACAGCGGCTCATGCCTGTAATCCAAGCACTTTGGGAGGCCGAGGGAGGCAGATCACTTGAGGTCAGGAGTTCAAGATAAGTATGGCCAACATGGTGAAACGCAGTATCTACTAAAACTACAAAAATTAGCCAGGAGTGGTGGCACATGCCTGTAATCTCAGCTACTCAAGAGGCTGAGGCAGGAGAATTGCTTGAACCTGGAAGCAGGAGGTTGTAGTGAGCCAAGATTGTACCACTGCACTCCAGCCTGGGTGACAGAGCAGTACTCCATCTTTTTTGTTTGTTTGTTTGTTTGTTTTAAGTAATTGTAGGTAAAATATACATCTAAATGTAAACATTAAAACAATAAAACTTCTAGACTATAACATAAGAATATATAATTGTAACTTTGAGTTAACAAAGATATCTTAAACATCATAGAAACATCTCTAGCCATAAAGGAAAAGATTAATAAGTTGGACTACATTAAAATTTGGAACTTTCATTAAGAAAGCACAAAGGTAATCTATAGAGAGGGAGAATATATTCACAGCACATATAAACAAGTAATTTTTATCCAGAATATGTACAAATTGCCTAAATAAGAAAAAGACAAAAGATACTGTAGAAAAATAGGTAAGAAATGTGAACAGACACTTCTCAGAAAAGGATATTAAAATGACCAGTAAACATATGGATGACCTCATTAATGATCATATAAATGCAAATTTAAACAATGATATAACGCTATACACTTACTAGAATATTTAAAATCAGAAATTAAAATACTAAATGTTAGTAAGACCATGAAGCAACAGGGACTCTCATAGAGAGTAGCTCTGAATTTATATTGGCCTAATCACTTTGGAAAGTATTTGGCATTATCTAGTAAACAAAACTGAACATACATAGGTCCTATGACCTAGCAATTTTACTTGTAGGTATATAACCAATAGAAACCAATATACATATATGCACACAAAGTTATGCATAAGCGTAACCCCATTATTTATAGCCGTCAAAAATTGTAGACATTCCACTGCCCATAAAAAGTAAAAGAAAAATAATTGTGTATCATAAAATGGAAAACCACAGAGATAAAATAGTATATACCACAACTACATATAACAACATGGATGGTTCTCATAAACAAAATATTTAGTTTAAAAAGTCAGAAACTATGGTTCTATTCATATAACATTTAAAAATGACAAAATCGTTCTATGGCATTAGAAATCAGAATAAGGATTATCATTGAGAACAGGAGAGTTGTGACTAAATGGGCATACATAAGGCTTATTTTGTATCAGTAATATTCTTTTTCTTATTCTGGGTATTGAGCAAATGGTTTGTTCATTTTATAGTAATTTATGAACCTGCACATTTAAGAGTTGCATGCTTTTATATGTTTGCTAAACGTCAATTTTGAAAAGAAGTTTCTAAAGAGACACTGTATAGGGAGTATCCAGAAAAAAAAAAAAAAATCAGAATGCCAAGAGCTTAAATAGTGATTGAAGAAAATATAAATTTTAACCTTAAAATGCTCTAAATATTTACCAGAAAATGTGAAAGCTATCTTAAAAAATCACAGTGGGACAGCAGTATTATTCTATATTGCTCCAGAAGACCAATAACTAAAAGAAGGCAGGTTTCGCCCCTTGCAGTCTAATTATTAGAACTTGCTGAAATGCAAATAACAACCTACAAAGGAATGAGCTGCCTATCAATGAAAATATTTAAACTATTTAAGCAAAGACTGCATAGCCATCTGTCAGAGAAGCTCAAAGGAGGATTCCCATAATGAGACAGAGGCTGAACAAGATAAACTCTGCTCCGTTCGTTTCTAAGAGGCTACGGTTCAAAATGAAATTGGTGTCAAACACGTATCTGTCCCTCTCTGCTTTCCTCCTTCCCTTCCTTCCTCTCTCCCTCCTTCTACAATCCCTCTTTCCCTCTTCTGACTCCAAAAAGATAATTATAGAAAACAAGATCTTTCATTTGGTCAATTCTGTTTCATTCAAGAGAGTCTCACAAAGACTAATAGGTATGATGGGAACCCTCACCAGGGGTCAGATATAGACTGCTATGTATTGCATGCACTGCCAAATCCACTCTCCCCAAAGGAGAAAGTATTTTGGAACTGGATGTTCCTCCTCCTCAAATATTTTTCCAAGTATTTTGGATAACTTCACCACCTCAGAAAACACACCAGAAAATATGTCCATAATTTCCCTAGCTTGATAACTTAATAAATATTTCATACTGGATTGCAGATGTCAAAGTGGTATGCAGCATTCTTTCAAAGACACTTTCATTTCTTAGGTCCACAGAAAACCTTCAAACAACAGCAACTTGTTAAACTGTATATTCATTCCAGCATATTAATTCTCAACTAATTGAGATGTCATTTTATTTTGTGACTCTTTACTCCAATCCAATAAGATACAGAGCATTTATATCAACAAGTCAGTTATAACTAGCGTATTAAGTAGCATCTATTGCAAAGCAACAGATACATACAAAATTTTGGACAAGCCAGTGTGAGTATCACTAATAAAAGGGAAGCAAGCATAATTGGGCTTATTTTGTGGAAGAAAAAAGAAGGAAGAATGGTAATTGCAGGTGAAATACACATCTAAATGTCAACACCAAAACAACAAAACTTTTAGAAGATAACATAAGAATATATAATTGTGAATTTGAAATAGAAATCTATCTGTGTTATTTTTGGGAGGGGGGGAAAGGGAGGGGGCTGCATGCAAGAAGGAAACCAATCTTGGCAGAGCCCTGGAGAGGTTCAGGACTCAGGAATTCCAGTAATATGGAAGGTAAGAAGGGTTACCTGGGGCTAAAACAAGGAGGTCATTTGAAAATACAGTCTACCCATATGAAAAGAATTATCCATAGCCAGATGGTCATGCCTCTCAAACACCCTTGCAAAGGATTGAGGACTAATAACTAAAGAAATGGAACCAAGTCGCTGGGGAGAATTAGAGCACATAGCCTGGGACTTGGTGCCAAAGAGCAAGGCCTTCCATATTTAAGAGGGCCATTGACTAACAGAATATTCTCTCTCCAGTCATAGGTTGATGCAAAACCTATCAGTGACTACTAACTAGTTGACCCTAACTAGATTCACAGAGGTAATAGTCAGCTTTTGTGTCGTGTTATTCTTAAATGTTAATGAATAACCAAGAATCACTAGATATTTGGGAAAAATCTTGTTATGTGATAGACACAAATATATACAGAAAGAAAAATTCATCCTGGTAGACATAAAAGTAATTCAGGGAATAGAATAAAATTTTAAAACAAGCAAAGCAAAACAAAACAAGCAACAATTCTAGTTTTCTCAGGGATCACATAAGAATGCAACACTAAGATTAAAAACATAAAATGGTATACAATATTGTAAAATGAAAATGACATATAAAGCAAGATTATTCATGCTTTTAACATGAGGTATGTTCTGGAAAGGGTAAGGAGGAAAGAAAAATGAAAAACACTAGTGATATGCCTATTCAGCCCAATCCTATTGATATGGCTTGGCTTTGTGTCCCCACCCAAGCCTCATCTTGAATTACAATCCCCAGGTGTTGAGGAAGGACCCTGGTGCAACATAATTGAATCATGGGGGCAGTTTCCCCCATTCTGTTCTCATGATAGTGAATGAGTTCTCATGAGATCTGATGGTTTTATAAGTGATTGGAAAGTTCCTCCTTCAATCTCCATCTTTCCTGCCACCTTGTGAAGAAGGTGACTGCTGTCACTTCTGCCATGACTGTGAGTTTCCTGAAGCCTACCTGAGCCATGTGGAACTCAGAATCAAATTAAGCTTATTTCCTTATTACCCAGTCTTGGATATTTCTTTACAGCAGTGTGAAAATGGACTAATATACCTAGCATGTATAAATAATACGATCTTAACAGAAAAGGAAGAAAAGGAATGAGCATTTAAAATTAATAGACTGAACAATCTCAGAAAAGCTAGGGAAATTTAAGAAGCTAGAAAATACCCAAACATTTGGCAACTAAAAAACAACTTTTGGATAACTCATGGTTAAAAATAAACTAAAAAGGAGATGAGAAAATTTGGACTGCATGAAAATGAAAATACGACCTATCAAAATATCTGATGGTGCAAAAGTGGTGCTTAGAGGGAAATGTACAGCACTGAAACACCTATGTTAGAAAAGAAGAAAAATCTCAAATCGATGACCTAAACTTTCATCTAAAAAACTAGAAAAAGAAAAGCAAAAACCAAAGTAAGCAGAACAAAAGAAATAATAAATATCAGACATCAACAAAATTAACAACACAAAATCAATAGACAAAAATCAATGAAGCCAATAGCTGGCTCTTTGAGAAGATGGATAAAATCTCTAGCCAGCCTGCTCAGGAAGAAAGAGAAGACCAATATCTGGAGAGTGTGGATATCACCATAGATCCCACAGACACTAAAATGATAAGGGGATACTATAAGTAACTTTACGCCAAAAGATTTGACAAATTACAAATGCCAACATGAAGCTAGCGTTCAATAAAAGACAACTACCTTAATTATCATTGTAATAGTAAACATTGCAAAAGCCATATACTGGTCAGATAGGAAGGGGAGTAGCAATCCCTAGACAAGGAATGACAGCTAAATTGATTCTTCTGAGACTTTCCTCCCATATCTCAAAAACTGAAGCAGAGTATATATTTATAAAAAGTCACCCACCATGCCAATTCAAACATGTATTCTTGCTATCTTAACTGCAGTGAAGACATTGGTTCAGATTTAGATCTTCCCCTCTGCTAAAAATGAATAAATAGAGATCAACAATGGAGTCAGACACCTACAGTTGGTCCAAAGAATAGCACCTGCCAATATATGCACAGCCACAGTCCTGTGAAGACCCAACTGTAAAATACATTCTTCTCCCAGACAAAATAGTGAGAATAAGGAATGGGAAGGCTCAATTGTGTTCCCTTTTTAGCTATGGCATCTAAATAAACATAATACTGTTTCAAAAGTTAGGTTGTAAAGAGCATTGAATTAATTCACCACATCTTAGAGTTAAGGAGAAAAAGAGAAGTCAGCATGATTGCTAAACTTCTGTTTCTGATCCAAACTGTGCTATACACACCAAACTCTAAAAGTATTAAATTATATTCAACTGGAAAATCAGAATAAAAATGTTTCAAATATTATGCAACACAATTTACTCCTAATAGCAAAAACGCTAAATTAGAACTGTTACATATTGCTTCAGTGTTTTCTGCCAAATTCACCATCATGCTTTGCAAATTAGATTGAGCCATAATTTTCGTAAATTTTAGAGAGTAGTTGTGGTTACATCCCTCTTAATGCTCTGAAGATTAGCTCTGTTATTTATTAGAGCACACTCAACATCTTTCCTGACAAATGAATTTTATTAAAATCTTTCTTATGAGGCCCTCTTTTAATTTTGAGAAGTAAAACTATTTGTTTGACAGAATAGCCATTTAATTTATCCATGTCTAATGATATGTTTCACATAGCAAATTATTTTTTTTCCCTTCTTGTTTTGTATCATTTGTAACATGAAAGGCATTGTACTTGTTAACATTAGGCAGCCAGAAGTTTTTTCTAACAATTTATAGAGCTGAAGAAATAAATACTACTATCATTTTGCATCAAGGGTCAAATAGTCACATGGATATATTCGTCCTTTATTGCACATATACAAATCCAAAACAATCTGTAAATGCTTCCTCACTTATGTACAATAGCACGTTTTATAATTTCAGTAACACAAATGTTTTAAAAGGTAAAAACTCTTATGTACATCACTGCAAAGAGCAAATTCACTAATTTTACATTTTATTGCACCCACCCCATTTTGAATTCTATTTCTCCAAAATTTGTAGCAATTTTAATAGTTCTTAATTAGTATTTTAATATGTGAAAAAAGTACATAAAATTGAGTTTAAAAGAAGTCATAGCTTTCTTAGTTGCATACAGAGTGTGGATCCATAGACTCCAGTATACCAATGTTTTTGAAAGTTTCTTCTGGATGGAATTAGTAAAAATCTGTTCCCACAAAAGGATTATACTAAATGATTATTCTCTCTCTGTTAAAAATAAACTATACTAATTTTAAGGTCGTAGTTAGTGTTCTCTTTGCTGTAAACCACAAATTGAACTCTAAGCAAAATGGAGGATTTACTGAAATGATCCTGCAGTATCTCCCAAATTCAAAGATCCCATTGAAGGCCCTTCCAAACAAAGGGACAGGTGCACGGGTAGATTAGGGACCTCAGCATCAGGAGATTATGATCACACATTTTAAAAGATTAGCCTCAGTGACTCCGAGGTTCTGTGTCTCTCCATTTCTAACGTCACTTTCCAACAGAGGGAATCCTATTGGCTCAACAGTAATTGATCATCTAGGTGGAGAGGGTTAGGGATTAGGGAGGACATCCATGGCCTCTAGGGCACCTGTCCTGGATCTGCATTCCATTTCCAGAGAAGAAAGAATTGTGAGGTGCCACCCCAAGGTTCTACCTCTTTGCTGCATGGTTTTTTTGTTTGTTTCTTTGTAAACAAGTTACTAGATATAATAAATTCACCAATAATTGTTCATTTAAAAATTTTCCTAAAGTATTATAATCTATGTTTCTTGCTTCTATGTATGACTATAAAATATTTCAAACATAAAGTTAAGAAAGATTAATATAAAAAATATTAACATAACTATTATATCTAATACTCAGGTAGCCAACATCCTGCTAAGCAACTTGCTCAAATCTTAACATTCTCACATGTTGGAATCATAAATGTTATGTGAATCATAAATGTTAAAGAAACAAAGCATTATATAAAAGCCTATTCTTTAATCCTACTCTTCTCCCTCCTTTATTTTCCAACTTCCTCCTACCTAGCGCAATGTAACCCTTTTCCCTAACTTAAGGTATATTATTCCTCAATGTGTACTATATAGTTTTTATATGATTACAACATGAGTATGTCCATACAAATGATTGTTGTGTCAGTTTTTGAACTTTATATAAACATTTAAAATAATAAGTTATTAAGCATTCTATGTGTATGGGCTTTTTTTTTGTTTGGTTGGTTTTTTGTTTTTTTTGTTGTTGTTGTTGTTTGTTTGTTTGTTTTTTTGAGACGGAGTCTCAACTCTGTCACCTGTCACCCAGGTTGAAGGGCAGTGGCTCAATCTCAGCTCACTGCAACCTCCGCCTCCTGGGTTCAAACAATTCTCCTTCCTCAGCCTCCCAAGTAGCTGAGTTATAGGCACCTGCCACCACACCTGGCTATTTTTTTTTTTTTTTTTTTGTATTTTTAGTAGAGACAGGGTTTCACCATGTTGGTCAGGCTAGTCTCAAACTCCTGACCTTGTGATCTGCCCATCTGAGCCTCCCAAAGTGCTGGGATTACAGGCGTGAGCCACCACATCCAGCTCATTCTGTCTTCTAAATAGTGTTTCAAATACTTTTACCTGTATAAATTGATTTAATCCTCACACACTTTCTATTTAATACAGTTTGTAATCCAATTTACAGATAAGGAAACTGAAACCCAAGAAGGAACGAACTCATCAGTGACTGAGACTCATTCTGTACACATCATTCTGAAACATGCCTTTTTTCCTTTTAACTAAACTCGATGTCTTTGAGATGATCTTACGTTGACATAAAGAATGTCTATATTTTTGCATTAATTTCTGTATAATGTCGCATTGTAAGAATGGACAACAACCTGTTCTTATGTTTATGAACATTTAGGTTATGCTGCTATTATGGGCAATGCTACAATTACACTTACATGATAATTACAGACTTGTAATTATCTCCTCGCTTATATGATTGAGAGTTTCTCTCAATTATTTATCTACTAGTATAAAGATTATACACATCTTTCTCTTTACTAGATATTGTCAAACTGCTCTCTAAAGTTGCCTAACGATGTACTCTACTGCCATCACCGAACATGGTTTCTTACTTCACATCTCACCTGCATTTGGAATAACATGTCTTTTTAAATTTTTGTCGATCTCGTGGGTGTGAAATATAGCTCATTTTAATTCTCTTGTCTTTGATTAGCAATCAGATTAGTACAGTTGAGTGTCTTTTCCTATTTATTGAACTATTTGGCTTCCTCATCCCTGAATTGCCTGTTTATAATCTGTACAGTTGTTGATTGGATTTTTTTAACTAGTAAAAATTCTTTTTAAGTTATTGATACAAATGCTTTGCCAGCTTTATGCATTACATATATATGTGGCTTGTCTTTAAACATTGCTAGTTATCTTTTGTCAATAAAGGATTTTAGTTTTAATGAAATCAGTTTTACTAAATTTTTTTTTTTTTTTTTTTTTTGAGACGGAGTCTTGCTCTGTAGCCCGGGCTGGAGTACAGTGGCCGGATCTCAGCTCACTGCAAGCTCCGCCTCCCGGGTTTATGCCATTCTCCTGCCTCAGCCTCCAGAGTAGCTGGGACTACAGGCGCCCGCCACCTCGCCCGGCTAGTTTTTTTGTATTTTTAGTAGAGACGGGGTTTCACGGTGTTAGCCAGGATGGTCTCGATCTCCTGACCTCGTGATCCACCCGTCTCGGCCTCCCAAAGTGCTGGGATTACAGGCTTGAGCCACCGCGCCCGGCCAGTTTTACTAAATGTTAATGGTTTGTGATTTTAGCATTTTGTTAAATAAATTCTTCCCAGGAGGTATAAAGAGATTTTTTTCCCATATTTTCATATTTAATTAAATCACATGGAAATAATATTCATGTTTCCATGGATGAGTGTCTCTCTTTGGGGGCTCAATGGTTAATGAGCCCAGATTCCGGACCCAGATTGCTTGAGTTTAAACATGTGTTTTACCATGAACTTTGGGCAAAATATTTAACCTCTCTGTGACTCGTTTTGTCACCTAGAAATAAAGATACAAATCAGGAGTGATTGAGTTAACATATAAAGTGCTTAGAGGAGTGACAGTCATGCAATACAAGCTACTAATGTATCTACTGTTATTAACATCAGTTTTACCTGCTACATCTGAGCTAATACCCCACTCTCATAAGTAATATGTTTTCATAAGTCTTGCTCTGTGAAGGGCAATTTTGTTCATTTGCATAGTGGTTAAAATCAGACTCTGGAGCCAGACTGCCTAGATTTGATTTCAAGTCACTCACTAATCAGTTATGTAAACCTGGATAAGATGTTCAACCTCTTCGTGCCTCAGAATTCTCATCTATAAAGTGGATATAAAAATAATACCTATTTCATATATGTAGTAAATATTAAGAGTTCAGGGATATAAAGCACTTATGAAAAATGCCCAGTACTTGGTAAGCTTTTAATATATGTTAGCTATTGCTGAAATTATAGTCATTATTATTATTATCTAATTGTCTTAATGAAGTATAATTGGCTGTCTTGATTCTGTCAGTTTGAAAAACCCAGCACCAATTATATATGGGACATGTACTAGCAGACACAAGATTTAACTGGGAAAGTTTCTTACATATGTAAAATTTTTGGACACCAAATCATGCTTGGGCTTTTGGTTATTTGCAAATGACCAAATACTTTTTATTTTAATTCAAATGACTATGTCTTATGTCAGATATGTAACACTAAAGATATCATTAAATTTTCACATAAAATGATTGATAACTTTAAATACCTAAACAAAATTATGTTTTGCTTACATAAGATGACATTATTGAAACAATTACATACTCCTTTTTTCTAAAATGGCTAGAACTAAGCTTTAGCATCTGTAGTTATAGAGCACTGCAGTGGATGTTGGTAGTATCCCTCTTAGATCTCATTTCCCAGGCAGATGTATCCAGCTCCAGAGCTGCAGGTGTTAAAAGCCAATAGTTCCCACCTGCACCCTCCTTGAAAGGACTGTCCTTAGCTGACAGGAGCTACTTCTCCATCTCCCACCTCTGTGGCAGCTGATGATTAATTGATGGAGAGAGGAAAGGCGAAGGAAATGTATACAAGCAAATTCCCCTTGCCGCAGACAGAACAATCTCTCATACATATTATTTCTGTGAGATCAGACTGAGACTAGATTTCCACTGAAACCACATCTCTGCCTAGCTTCTTCCTCTATAGTATTGTGCTTCCATCATGCTATAACAGGTTTCAGATGAAAGAACTTTCTCAATAGATCGCTTGCACTAAAATTGGCAGCCTAGGATCTGTTTTTAGGGAATCTGACCTAACATAACACATGGTATTTATGCTTTATTAAACATCTATAATGCAGTAGCTTGCACTTTAGGAGGCCCAGCAAGAGGGTAACTTGAGCCCAGGTGTTCACGACTAGCCTGGGCAATGTAGGGAAACCCTGTCTCTACAAATAACTCTAAAAAATAGCTGGGTGTGGCAACACATGCCAGTAGTTTCAGCTTTTCAGGATGCTGAGGTGGGAGGATACTTGAGCCCAGGAAATCTTGGCTGCAGTGAGCCATGATGGTACCACTGCACTCCAACCTGGGCAACAGAGCAAAGCGCTGTCTCAGAAAAAAAAAAAAAAAAAAAAAAAAAAAAAAAAAAAAAAAATACACCTACCAAGTTTTAGGCTTAGATGTACTTTACACATTATATAATTGTATTCTATAAATATCTCAGCAGTGTGAAAATTATTATCCCCATACTTTGGGTGGGGAAACTCAGGCTGTGTTGAGTTGAGAAATGTGTCTTTAGCTTGTGATAAGTAGAAAATTCAAGATTCAAACTCAGATAAGATGACTCCATAACCTTCACTCTGTCTTGCACTTCTCACTGCTTCTGTATCAAATTTTTATCCAGGAAATAAGGAAATTAAAGATCTATCCAGCTATACTTTTTCTAGTGAAATAAACGTTGATATACATTTTCCCCCAAATGTTGATGTAATTTATTTAAAATGAGGTTAAGATTGTGTGAGTCATATAATTTCCATAAGGGTTTATTAGTAGACAAGCATGAATTATATTAAAAAATAAATAAACATCTGTATAATACCTTCATTTTCTTGAAAGGGAACATTTTATAAAAGTTGGAAAATAGCAAGGAGGGAAAAGATCATGTCAGCACAATGTTATTGGTCATATACAACACAATCTTATGTTTCATAGAGATTTCAACACAGGAAATGGGTATATTAGGAACCACCTAATTCATAAGTTTTCCTGACCCAGGTACAGTGGTTTCTTTGAATGACTCTAAAGGAAAAGCTGTAGGGAATGTTTTTTTACTAGCTTCAATAATGCATATTTCAAAGCCAAAACTAGTCACCCATGTGACTGTTTACACAGTGAACATTCAGTGGGAAAATAAGTGTCAGTGGGTCTCACTTTTCCCACCCAGAACAGCATGTGACATGTGACCTTTCATTATTATCTTCATGAGTCTTTAATTAGAAGGGAAATGTTTTATTTTTACTTTTTTCACTCAACAAATCAGGGATTCTTAGTTTGCTACTATCTGAAAAATAATTATCTCCTCCCCTAGCTGCTTGTTCACTAGAAAGAGTTACATAATCCTATTACATTAGAAGCACTATAGGGAGGACCCATCTCCCAAACATCTTTGTTTTTGACAAATGGTAAAGTGGTTTGGACAGAGTATAAGTTAAAATGGAGAGGGGTTCCTACAACACTAAAAAAATCTATAGTGTTTCTTTAAAAAATATTCTGATGGCCATAATATCTTATGATGACCAGCAATCTTTGCATCTCTAATAAAATCTATAAGCAACTGATTGTCTCAAAGAACTGTTTCAACTATCTTTTCTAAAGAGAAATTCAAATCTAATCAATGTTTTCCTTAAAGACTATGAGCAAAAGTATTGCATATTTTCTATATCTATTTTATTCACAATTATAGCTTTAGCAGTTATAACACTCCTTTATTATAAAATTTATTATATATGAAATAGTTGTCATGTATCATACAGTGTGACAAATGTTTAATCTATATTTTCAATAATCAATATTAAGATGAAGGTACTCTTTTAATTCCCACATTACAGAGAAGGAAATTGTGGCTTAGAAAATACAGTAATGTCCTTTGCAATCCATAATACTTGGTAGGCAGTGAGTCTGGAACTTCAGTCTAGTTACTGTCTACCTCAAAATTCTGTTTTATAATCACTGAACTATACTAAATCCTCTAAAGCCAGGATTATACTTCTTTCCATTATTAAAATTATTATCAGCTGCTCACTCTCCACTGAATCTCACAAATCACCATTTCTTACATAAAAACAAGCACATGGTGTGCAGATTTTATCTCCTAAGTAATCACTCAATCTATCTTTCTCTTCCCATTCATTTTGTCATTTATTTATCTCAGCCTTCTATTATGTATTGCCTGAACTGTTACAATGGCCTCTCAGTTGACCTCCCTGTCTTATATCTCATTCCCCATCTCTATGGAGACACACTTATCCCCATATACTGCTGCCGGTGTACTCTTAAATTGCATGTCTGATCACATTAACCATTTGTATACATTCTTTTAAGGACATCCATCACCTTCATCTCAGTAACACTGTCCTTGCTACTGAGCACAGTAACAGAGCCCTTAGACCTGTCTGTTACCAATCTCTTTGGCTTCATTGCCTTCTCTCCCACATTGATTTGAGAATTATTTACCAAGTAAAATTGACCAGGGTTCGTGACCAAATGGATGTGAGATCTGATAAGTGGAAAAGGAAAAATAAATAACTTACTAATAGAGTAAATGTTGAGCATTTCAGGGATAGCAATATGGAGGTAAACTTTGGAGTAGAATTCAGATCTTTTTCTCCAGCTTCTTAATATCTGCACATATTCTTTTGTCAAAAACAACTCAAATTCAGTATGTTCAAAATCAACCACATGATCTCTGTCCCCCATTTCTGATCTTTTAGTGCACTACATCTCAGAGTGGCAGCATCATCTATCCATCTCCAAAGACCACCCCCTTTCTTTCTACCCCTTCCTTAACTATATCTTATCACAGCATCCTGCCAAGTTTGCCTTCTAAATAGCTCTCAAATAATTTCTCTTCTTTTCATCTGATTTTGCAATGCATCCGCTGGCATCTGCTTAATCCTTTCTGAAATTTATTCCCTATACTAAAGGCACACTGATGTTTTCTGTCTGAAAATCTGATTATATCATCCTCTATCCACTTACACACAATCAGAGCTTTTTGTGTTTTTCCTCCATAGCACCTGTCACATTGCATTTTTGCTTTTTTTTCTTTTTTTTTTTTTTTTTTTTTTTTTGAGACGGAGTCTCGCTCTGTCACCCAGGCTGGAGTGCGGTGGCCGGATCTCAGCTCACTGCAAGCTCCGCCTCCCGGGTTCACGCCATTCTCCTGCCTCAGCCTCCCGAGTAGCTGGGACTATAGGCGCCCGCCACCTCGCCCGGCTAGTTTTTTGTATTTTTTAGTAGAGACGGGGTTTCACCGTGTTAGCCAGGATGGTCTCGATCTCCTGACCTCGTGATCCGCCCGTCTCGGCCTCCCAAAGTGCTGGGATTACAGGCGTGAGCCACCGCGCCCGGCCGCTTTTATTTCTATACAAATAATGATTATTTGATTATTCATTTTCTGCCCCAAACAACTGTAAGCTCCATAAGCACTTGCCACCCATTGTATCCCAAGCAGTTAGTACGATGCCTTATATAGAGCCATTTATCACTATTTGTTTAATGACTAACTGAAAAAAACATAATTAATAGATAGACAAAAAGGATCTAGGTTTCTGTTTTTTGTAGCAAGAAACATAGTCAGTGAACTCATGGGTTTTGATGGTTCACTAAGGGAAAATGTGTATAGTAGAAGCGATATAGGTCAACCGGAGGTATAAGGTGATCAGCCCAAGAAAGAGATTGAGTTAAAAAGTCAGAAGAAAGTAGAAAAACTGTAAGATAACTATATCATAGACACCAAGAAAGGAAATAAAACAGATTGATCTGCTATGCAAATACTTCAGAGTAGTCTTGAAAGAAATTGAAAATTATTGTCTCAAAATAATCCATTTTACCTCTCTAATTTCTAACTAGTTTTTTCTTCAATTACCACATCTTGACCTCTAAGATGTTCCTTAGTCTCTAACATATACATGAAATGCTCTCAAGATGTACATCTTCATTAAAGCATCCTGTGTAATTCTCCCGTTCCTACTGCAGCATTTCTGGAGATTAAATTATGTCCTAGTTTCAGTCTCATTTAAATATTTAATTTCTATAAATTTTCCACTGATATTTCTGAGAAAATGCATTTGTAATAGCTCGTATATTTATTCGATGAGTTCAGGTCTCTGAATTTTTTACATCTGTTTGAATTACCGTCATTTGCCTCTAATGTGAGTTGTTGGCTATTCTAAAACAGACCGGTACAATGTGCTGTGCCAAGCACTTATCATAAGCATACACTTTGCAAATGCTTCACTGTGGTAGTAGTGTTAAAAACTTCATAGCATGAGCAATCAGAAAGCTACACTTGCTCGGGAAACAATAGATCTGCATACAATTGAGAAATAAATAATAAAATTATTCATTTTAGTCTTTTAAGAATTTTTAAACCTAAAATACATGAGGTGTGAGGTAGAAACATTTTCACACATGAACGGCTCATATTTAAAATAAAGCTAAATAGCTACATTACTAGGGAAAAACATTCATTGTCCCTGTCATTTGAAGTACTGTACAACAAATAAAAAATTTTAAAAATATTTTTGTACATAAATTGCACATAAATTTCAATGTTTTGTCTAAACAGATGATGGAAGAGCATATTAATTTAAATATTAATATTATATTTTCTATAGTATTCATCTAGAGCTGAATTTAATTATTCCATTTTTATTTTGTCTTACTTTCTATCTCTACTCTGAAAAATATAAACCCGCTAAGGTCATGAACTCTGCAGCACCTCAGACTCCCAATGCCTAGAACCATTCCAACCTTGTGCAAATGCACAAGAAATATGTTTTGGGTAACTGGAAAATGAATGGAAGTTGAGCAAGAACATATATAGGTATATCATTTAGAAGTCTGTTTTAATTTCTTTAAGATATAATAATGGCTTGAATCAAGGTAAACGATACTTAGGATGATTAAAGTAAATTGATTTGACTTATACTTAAGAGAACTTGGTAGGTAGCTTATTCAACATGGGTTAGAGAAAGAGTCTGTAACTGACATGCTTCTGATCTGAGTAAGATGGTGGTTAGTGCTGTAATTCGTCATCAAAGGAGATAACAATGGAAGAACAAGATAAAGAAGATGTGTTTGAAAAGAAGCATATCATTGCGGTTCAAATCACAGACTCTGGGTCTCTAAAGCTGTCTGTGCTTGCTGGTCCTACTATTTAATCGTCGACCACTTTTTTCAACCTTATGGAATTTGTTTTCTACCTTTACTGTGGGTGGAATTTGTTCTTGACAAATTAAAAAAATAATAATAATCTACAGGCAAACACAATGGATGGTTTTTCAGTCCTTATCTTGTTTGACCACTGATAATCATTTGCTCCTTCTTGGACGTCCTTAACAGGTTCTTTGACACCACTTTCTCCTGCCTTTCCTCAAACATCTCTAGCTGCTGTACTAACAGTCAGATAAATTCCAGACTTTTCTGCTGTGATTACTAAGGCTGTCCAAAGTCTAGTCTCTGCCCATGTTTCCATCCCCACCCTTTTAAAACCTCTGTCAGCCTACTTCCTACAAGAAATGTTCTCTTATTTTAAGTCAGGGCTAATTCTATTCTATTAACTAAACATGGTATGATTTTTTTCTCTCTCTGAAGTACATTGAGGGTTTTGCCTGCATGTGATATTTTCAGTGGATCTGATAGTGAGAAAAACTCCAACTCTTTTTTGAGAAAGTATTGGTAGAATAGATGTCCTTATATATGTATTGTTCTGTTGCTCTAAATATTTTTTATCACACTATTTCTGATTTTCTGTAAGTCAGTCACTTACTACACCTTTAGCATGAATATTTGCCTTTTCTATTAAATTTAATTTGGAATATGTTAAGACTTACACAGACTGTTATCACAAATATCATATTAACAAAGCATGAAAGTAAATCTTTATTCCAAATAATATTCACTTACTCTACATATTTGATATAGCACACATTTTAATAAAGTAAAAGTATATTCTCCTTGGATCATTCAAAATAATAATGATAACACATATTCTTCTATTATATGATTTCTATCACATCTTCCAAAGTAGGACTAGAAGACAGACTATGTATGGTACTATATTCTAGGAGTCACGTAAAATCAGGGGACAAAACTTGGGGTCAGTTGGTGATGCAACTTGAGAGAGTGTAAAAAGAGGTTAAGTTTAAAAGAAGCTGGAGGCTTTACCTAGGTTAAAGAACCATTCTGCCACGCAAAGGCATTTTCTTTGCAATGAATGTTTAGAATCCTTTTTCTTTTTAACCATTTGGCTACTTCTAGATATGTAAATGAGAATCTTTGACTTTTTACATTTATTCCTATAATATATAATTAATAAAGAGGAACCATATTTTACATCTTACAAATTACTTTAAGAAAGATATTTAATGTTATATTTTTAATGTTAATTGTGCCTTTAGTGTATACATTTTAAGCTATTAGGTGAAATGTACTTACACTCAGTTTTCCATTGCGATTGTCTTCTTCTCTCATTGCCAGGGCCATCAGAAAATTATCTTGTAGGTCTTTACCAGCACTTGTTAGTGTCCTGTAAAAAGCAGATCTTCAGTTGTAATATATTAGATAACAAATATGTTTCCAACACTCTGGAGCCAACAATAATGCTTCTTTATTCCAAGTGACAACTTCCTTGCAACATGAAAACCATATAAATAAAATCATTATGATCTGCTAGATTCATCAATTTAATTTTATACAGTAATAGAGTCTTTATTTATAAATAGTTGAAATCAAGCCTTTAAATAATATATCCATATCAGGATTCATGGCAGATATTATTTCATTTACATGCCCGTTTTGTTCTTTTTTTAATATATCATGAAAAGTCAACATGCTTGTACTGCTCACTTCCCATACAAATTTTAAATTGCCTATAATTTTAGTACAGTTTATTCATTAATTTGGGGAAATGAAAATACTAGACACCTATGCTAATATAGTTACTGGAGTAGAGCATTAATTTTAGCTCTATGAGTAGAAACAATCAAGGGAGGAAAGGAAACTAGGTTGACTTATCTTTGTTAGATGAAGGGAAGCATCAAGAATTCAAAAAATAACATTCTCTGGAAATATATTTTAAAAGAAATGTATCACAAAGATCTCAATCAAACAAAACTGAACCACATAATAGTGAGTTCAAGAGTGATTTGTGAAATAATCATCTTTTCTTTATACAGCAATTTCCTACATATTCCACAAACTTTTTCATCATGTGTCTGCTATGTACCAGGAACTGTATCAGGGCACAATCATGCACAAGACATAGTTCCTGCTCTCAAGTTGCCTATGGTCTCATAGAGGTAAACAGATACATAAACATAATGTCATACCATGTGATAACTGGAATAATAGAGATATAGACCAAGTATCAGAGGAGTTCATAAAACAAGTGTCTTACTCAATGAAAAGTCACTTAATCTCAAAATTAAAACCAATTACTCTTGAACTTAATGTTAAAACTTGACGTAGTATATACTAACCAGTTTGTGGGGTGGAAGGAGAGCGTTATCAGTAACTACAAAGGAATAAAGAAATACAAATGTAAAATTGCAAGGCAATCGGGTAATGGCAAAACAGAGTAAACACAGGAAGTGAGGGAGAAACCAGTTAATATTAATAGAAGTTAACATTTTAATAAACATATTGTTATAAATATTTAGTAAGTCCAGATAGTAGAGTCTGGTCTTACAACTCATTCTCACAATCGCTTTCAGGGAAGGCTTGTGTGCTACTTAAGGAGGTTGGACCTTGTCATTGTACCAGAAAGTGTTGAACCAAAACGGTCTAATGCAAGGAAATTAGATAATCAAATCTGTGTTTTAGAAACAGTATTCAGCAACTTTGAAAAAGGTAACCTGGAGGAGAACAACACTGCAGGGATTAATTAAGGGACTATCACAAACCTTTAGAAAGAGATGATGAATATCTGATTTAAAGAAGTGATGGTAAGGATAGGAAGGAAAGGATAGATTTGGGAAATATTTAAGAGAGAAAATACACCTAGTGATTGTTTTTTGCGAAGAGTTAAGGAGCAATTACTACTAGGTTAAATCATTGCAACCTACTGTTTATGTTATTGATCTAGAAATGTAGCTCCTTAAATTGATCATAACTTATCTGCTTTTGCTTTTCTAGCTTTATGTTCCTCAGTTTGTCATATATATATAAAATATCTATATTAAATATATAATATAGATATAAAATATATATCACTTAATAAAAAACCTAAATTTACATGGAAAATAATTACTAATTAGCACAAAAGGAGATAATCAGATATTTGAGAATTTCTTTAATGCACTGTTCTGTCCAAAAGTGAGTGTTCCATGTTATGATATATACTATGTATTACTTTGATATTAAATGTCTCAAACAGAAAAGTAATTTTATCAGTTGCTTGTTTAGAAAAATCTACATGTTTTCTACTGCTATTCTACTACTACTGCTATTTCTACTACTACTAATATTCACTTATTCAGCGTCTACCTAATTTCCTGCTTATGGTCTGTTTTCAAAACCACAGTTTGTTGGAAATTCTCTGTGAAATTTGAACAGAGAATTCATTTTACAAGTACATAAATCAACAGTGGTTAGGTTATACTATAGTACCCAATAGCCCAAATCTCAGTGGTTTACAGTTGCAAGAGATTACTTCTCAATAATAATATGCATAAATAGCAGGTTTACTGTGGCTCTTCATCTTGGGGGACTGAGACCCTGATGAAACATCTTCTATCTGAACCATCTTCGGTTATTGTGCAGAGGAGAGAACAGAGCCACACAATGTCTCTTAAAGCTTCTGCTTAAAAGTAACACATATAACTTCTACTCATATTTTCTTGGCCAAAGCAAGTGCTATGCCCAACCTTGAAATCAATGGTGTGAGAAAATACAATCCTTTCTAGGGATTTGTAGTAAATATTTGTGAACAGTAGCTCAGACACTCATGGCTTCCTATAGCATAACTAACAAAGGTTGAGATTAAATTGCTCAGAAAATAAGAGCAGTAAAGAAAACAATTCCTGAGCAAATCTTGATAGTACAGGAGATTTGTTAACTTGGTTCACTGTAGTGTAACCGAGTAAACGCTCTTTTGAGAATTAAAATCACTAATTCTAGCTTCAAAACCGAACCTTCCCCTACATACCCACAGAGCATCCTAAAAATTACAGCTAAAGCAAGGAAAAATTAATAGATTTCATCTTCTGTGATAGTTGTAGACATCTATTGCTTTTGCCTCCTAATATTGTTTCTCCCTTTTTACTGTCAACACAAGCCTAACTTTTACTTGGGCAACAGTCTTTTCTACACTCTTTGTCTTCGTAGAATCAAGGTATCCACTTACTTACAACTGTAACCTCCCAAACCTCAGCTAATGAATACACCTCAAGGTCTGCCAATGTCATTTCACCTCATGAGGATGTAAATCTTTAACAGAGACACAAGAATGAAAGATAGCTGGATTTATAGTGGCTACCCTTACTTCCTACTACATAGTCTTCTTCAACTTTGTCTTTGAATCTATGATAATCAGTGCTCTTCCAATTCCCTTTTTGATTTTGTTCATTAGAATTGGTTTCTATTGCTCACAATAAAAACCTGTAATTGATACAATGGCTATACAGTTAGGGTACTACAGAATTCCTAAGAGTTTCCACAAAATATGTCTACTTTCTACTCCTGCTACCTTCCCAAGCATACCTTATTTTGCTGCAAATTTTTAGAACTTTACAGATAAAGTCCAATTTGATCATCAACCCTGATCCCACAGCACAAAAGGGAATGATCACTATCAGTTTTGCCTGTAGCCTTCAAGGTTTTTTAAATTATATATAGATATATGTCTATAATATATCTATATATTTGTGTATGCATAAAATTATATATAGTATCATGTGGTCAGTTGTTCATTTTATTACATATTTTGCAACTTGCTGTTTTATTGCTATTGTTATAACTATTCCTTGAAGTGGATGTTTATGAAAGTTCCAAGGAAAATCAAAATTATCCCTGATATATCAGATATAAAATGCCAGAAGAATAGATTTTTAGGCATCATTCACTAGTAAGGATGGGACTCCTAATATTTTGCTAAGCGTGACTCTCTTGATAATGGCCGAGGTTTTCAGCAGATATCTGGGCTGGACAAGAAAATAAAGTAATAGGCAATAGAATTCTTACTGTCCCTGGGTACTATGGCAGACACTGTTCCCCCTTCTTCCATAACAACGAAAGCCCCAGTTTTCACTTGGGCATGTAGCAGCCTGGAATAAAGACCACATTTCTTAGTCTCTTTGCAGCTAATGATGTTCATGTCACTAACTTTTGCACATTAAGAGTCAAGTGAAAATGATTTGTGACTTCCAAGAGTATACTTAAAGTAGGGAGGGGTACTTTTTTTCTTGTAGCTAGAATGCAATATAATGACTGAAACTCCAACTGCCATCTTGGCCATAAGTTAGAGGCCACTATTATGGAGAAACAAAGAGGGGGCAGGGTCCCTGATATTTTAGAATACCCACATAGCCTTGAGTAACACCAGCTGGAGTGTGTGAATATGAGACTGAAAAGAATTTATATTTGGTTTCAGCCACTGTTATTCTGGGGTTTTCTGTCACTTTTTTACCCACCTAATCCAAAAAGATACTTGACTGTTTGAAATTTGTTCACTTTCTGAAAAAAGATGCTCTTGTGTGATTGGCTTGGTGATCAAATTGGAATTTAACCTTAGGTGAAATATTCTAAGAATTTCCCAGGAGACTGTATTACTTACATAACTAAAATGATTTTTCTAAGACAGTCATAGGTTAAGTCTATCAAATAATAGCACAAGATAATAAAAATTAAACTAAAATATAAGATGGAATATCAACCTTTAATTCCTACTCACTTATCAACTGATTAGTCCAAACAACCACATTTTTCTGAACCTGGATTTCATGATGTGCTAAATAATATCTAGGCTCAATAGCAGAGGTAAAACTTGTGGTCTAAAGCAATCATACTGTATCATTAACCACCAAACATCATTAATATATAATTAATCCAAGCAAATGACTATTATTCTGACAATATTCTAAGTTCATACTGTTCTTCTTTTATTATTGTGCAAGTCTCACATACATAGACTTACATCATTTCTTATAAACTCAATGAGGAAGATAGAAGTATTATATAAATTTGGAACAGAGGAGATAAGGATCTTTGGCTCCAAAGCTATCTGAAGCAGAGAAAAAAAAATGTTATATAATAATCATTCTTATATTATGCTACAGCTGAGAACCTGAAACTTCTTAGCAAGAGGAAATATTGGAAAAGAATGAAAGTTAATGCAGAGTGTGAGGTAAGGAATTCTTAAATCTTTAACATGGTTAAACTAGGTTTATTTAACAGCCAGTGACCTGAGAAACCTTGCTTATATAAATATTACAAAAGCAGTAACTTCCTCAAGAAGTGAAGTAGGTCTGTTTCAAAATCTTAGCGTTATAAGTTCTACAAAGGCAAATACTCCATCTTTATTGTTCATACTCCACTGCACTTTCAAAATGTGGTAAAAGTTACATGGATGAGTTAAATTTTACCAACCATGTTTAATCAATAGCTAAAGCTATTTATATAATCCTACTTGAATGACTATAAACATATTTTTAATCTTCAACAATTAGGTTACTGGTTTTATGATTTAAGTGTGTTGTTTATATATCATTATCACATAAACTGACATTATTAACTTAACACTCAAAATGAATGAATAACAAAAGGAAAAAATTGGAAAACCGTTAAAGTAGAAACTTATTTTCAAGAGTTACTTTTTAAGAGTTTATTTTTTAAATAAGTTCTTTCACTACATATTTGTGATATCAATTATTTTTCAGATTTTTAATGTATAACTGGAAGTGTTCTAACAAACAAAGTTTGATTAATCATTAAGATGTTTTCTAGGCCAGGCATGGTGGCTCATGCCTGTAATCCCAGCATTTTGGGAGGCTGAGGCACGCGGATCACAAGGTCAAAAGATGGAGACCATCCTGGCCAACATGCTGAAATCCTGCTCTACTAAAAATACAAAAATTAGCTGGGCATGGTGGCGCACACCTATAGTCCCAGCTACTCTGGAGGCTGAGGCAGGAGAATCACTTGAACCTGGGAGGCAGAGGTTGCAGTGAACCAAGATCATGCCACTGCACTCCAGCCTGGCAACAGAGCAAGACTCCATCTCAAAAAAAAAACAAAAAAAACAAAAAAAACAAAAATGATGTTTTCTAATAAGCAGTTCTTAAAAATTCCTATTTCAAATCTGAGATTAAATCTATTCTAACAGCAATACTTTTTAGCTATTGGGCACTGCCTTTGTACTAGTCCCTATGCTAGACATTTTGCAAACAATTTTAATTATTTTTAAATAAAATCTAATGGGAATTATATTTATAACTTCACTATAATCAGCTAGTATTCAGTTTTATTCTAGATTCACTAATTCACAGGTTTTATTTCACTATAATGAAACCTCACAATATATCAAAGCAGCATATCATAAACACTACATCATAATATTTTTACATTGTGAAACCAATGAGAATTCACTGGGGAGAAGGAACATAAATTAGTAGGGGTGTAGGAGAGTAGGAGGAGTGAGGTATGCAGACTTTATCTGGGGCTTCCCCTGGGAGTAATCAGAGTAGGCTGGTCTTGCAGTCTCCAAGCAAAGCTAATCAGCTATTATCATCACTCCAGTCTAGACTGAAGTTCTCATCAACTGTTCTGTTCAAAGGTAGATTTAATATTTTAAGCCAGAGAACTCCAATCTAGCCTCTTTTTCACATTTAGATAATTTACATTCAACTCCTTCACACTTGTTTGAATATATAATGCAACCTCTCTGTGCCTTAGTTCCTTACAATGTGTTGTATACTTAGTTTGGAAAAATTAATGAAGAGCAAAGTGAAAAACAGTAGTTGAGTAAAAGTGTATTATACAAAATCTATAATGTTATATTCTTAAAAAACAAACACACACATCTATGAAAACATAGTTTACAGAAACAGTTCTATTTCCCATGGATAAATTTACTGACAGAACTATTTGTATATATTTATATTTGTATGATCCCAAATAATTTAAATTCTAATTTTTAGAGGCCAAAATGGAAAATTATTTGCAAACTTGATGAGAAAATATAATTTTATTTACCATAATATATAAGCTCATTTGAGAGTTAAATATGGAAGAGATGTTTTTACTGTATTTTGATATGGGGCACCTATTGCTCTATCAGAGATGATATTTTTGTACATTTCCCAGAAACCATGACATTTTTCTGTTTTGTCCTTTACATAAATAAGGAGAAAATAATCCTACCTTTTCACAGATAAAAGTATTTATAATTCTTGAATGACCAGTGAGTCAATGAAGAAAAGAAAGAGATTTAAAAATATCTTCAAACAAATGACAAGGGAAACACAACATACCAAAGCCTATGGGATTCAGCAAAAGCAGTACTGAAAAGGTTTATAGCTATAAGCACCTACATCAAAAGAACAGAAAAATTCAAAATAAACAACCTAATGATGCATCTTTAAAAACTATAAAAGCAAGAACAAAACAAACCTAAAATCGGTATAAGAAATAATAAAGATCAGAAATAAATGAAATTGAAATGAAGAAAACAATACAAATGTTCAACAAAAGGGAAGATTTGTTTCTTTGAAAAGACAACATTGGCAAACCTCTATCCAGACTAAGAAAAAAAAAAGAGAGAAGACCCAAATAAATAAAATCAGAGTGAAAAAGAAGACATTAGCTGGGCATGGTGGCTCCTGCCTGTAGTCCCAGCTACCTGGGAGGATGAGGTGGGAAGATCACATGAGCCTGAGAAGTTGAGGCTGCATCCCAGCCTGAGAGACAGAGTGAGATCTGTTCTCAAAAAACAAACAAACAAAAATTTAATAAACGTGAAAAAGGAGACTTTATAACTGATACTGCAGAAATTCAAAGGATTATTAGAGGCTACTATGAGCAACTATGCCAATAAATTGGAAAACCCACAAGAAATGAATAAATGTATAGATATGTATAATCTACCAAAACTGAACCATGAAGAAAACCAAAACATAAACAGACCAATAATAAGTAATAAAATTAAAGCTGAAATTAAAAGTCTTCCAACAAATGAAAGTCTGGGACCCAATGACTTTACTGCTAAGTTTTATCACACATTTAAAGAACAACTAATACCAATCCTACTCAAACTATTCTGAAAAACAGAAAAGGATAGAGTAATTCCAAACTCATTCTACAAGGCCAGTATTACTTTGATACCAAAACTGCACAAAGATACATCAAAAAGAGAAAACTACAGGCCAATATCCGTGATGAACATTGATGCAAAAATCCCCAGCAAAATAAAAACATATTAAAAGATTATATATCATGACCAAGTGAAACTTATCCCAGGGAGTCAAGGAGCATTCAGCACATGAAAATCAATCAATGTGACACATCACATCAACATAAAAAAGGACCAAAACTATATGATCATTGCAATTGATGCTAAGAAATTATTTAATAAATTTTAACATCCTTTCATGATAAAAACCCTCAAAAACTGTGGAAAGAAGGAACATAACCCCCAAACAATAAAAGCCAAATATGACAGACCCACAGCTAGTATCATACTTAATGGGGAAATCTTGAAGGTCTTTTCTCTAAGATTTGCAATAAGACAAGGATGCCCACTTTCTTCACTGTATTCAACATAGCACTGGAAGTCCTAGCTAGAGCAATCAGAAAAGGAAAAGAAATAAGGGTCATCCAATTAGAAAGGTGCAAAGGAAGAATTCAAATTATCCTTGTTTGCAGATGAGATGATCTTACATTTGGAAAGACCTAAAGACCCCACTGAAAAACGATTAGAACTGATAAACAAATTGAGTAAAGTTGCAGGATACAAAATTAATATAGATAAATCAGTAGCATTTCCATATATCAAAAGTGAATAATTTGAAAAAGAAATAAAAAATTAATCCCATTTACAATAGCTGCAAATAAAATTAAATACTTAGGAATTAACCAAATAAGTGAAGGATATCTACAATAAAAACTATAAAATATTGATAAAAGAAATGGAAGGGGACACCAAAAAATGGGACAATATACCAGGTTCATGGATTGGAAGAAACAATATTGTTAAAACGTCCACGTTACCCCAAGAAATCTATAGATTCAATGCAATCTCTATAAAAATACCAATGACATTTTTCACAGAAATAGAAAAAACAATCCTAAAACTTATGTGGAACCACAAAAGACCCAGAATAACCACAGTTATCCTAAGTAAAAAGAACACAACTAGATGAATCACATTACCTGACTTCAAATTATACTATGGAGCTGCAGTAACTGAAAGAGCATGGTACTGGGATAAAAACAGATACATAAAGGAACAGAATAGAGAACTGAGAAACAAATTCATACACCACCAGTGCACTTATTTTTTATAAAGGTGTAAAGAATATACATTAGGGAAATGAGTTTTCAACAAATGGAGCCTGAAAAACTGAATATCCCTATGCAGAAGAATGAAACTAGGCCCCTATCTCTCACCATATACAAAAATCAAAGCAAAGTGAATTCAAGACTTAAATCTAAGGCCTCAAACTGTGAAACTACTACAAGAAAACACTGGAGAAAATCTCTGGGACATTGATCTGGGCAAAGATTTCTTGAACAATACCCCACAAGCACAGGCAACCAAAGCAAAAGGGGAAATATGGAATCACATTAAGTCAAAAAGCTTCTGCACAGCAAAGGAATCAATCAACAGAGTAAAGAGACAACCCACAGAATGGGAGAAAACTACCTTTCTGACAAGGGATTAATAACCAGAATATACAAAGAGTTCAAACAGTTATATAGGCTGAAATCTAATAATCCAATCAAAAACTGGGCCAAAGATTTGAAAAGACAAACGACAAATAGGCATACCAAAGGTACTCAACATCATTAATCACTAGAAAAATGCAAATCAAAACTACAATGAGATATCATCTCATTCCAGTTAAAATGACTTTTATCCAAAAGATAGGCAATAACAAATACTGGTGATGATGTGGAGAAAAGAGAACCCTGATGCACTGTTGATAGCATTGTAAATTAGTACAGCCACTACAGAGAACAAACAGTTTATAGGTTCCTCAGAAAACTAAAAATAGAGGTATCATGTGAACCAGCAATCCCACTGCTATGCCTATACCCAAAATAAAGTATACCAGTATATCATGTCTGCACGCCCATGCTTATTGCAGCATTTTTCACAATAGCCAAGATTTGTAAGCAACTTAAATATCCTTCAACAGATGAATAAAGAAAATATAGTACATATACATATGGAATAAAAAGACTGAGATTGGGCCAGGCATGGTGGCTCATGCCTGTAATTCCAGCACTTTGGGAGACCCAGGTGGGCAGATAACAAGGTCAGGAGTTTGAGACCAGCCTGGCCAACATAGTGAAACCCCATCTCTGCTAAACATACAAAAAATTAGCCAGGCATGGTGATGCAGGCCTGTAATCCCAGCTACTTGGGAGGCGGAGGCAGAGAACTGCTTGAACCTGGGAGGCAGAGGTTGCAGTGAGTTGAGATAGCGCCATTACATTCCAGCCTGGGAGACAGGGTGAGACTCGTCTCAAAAAAAAAAAAAAAAAAAAAGACTGGGATCCAGTCAGGTGCAATAACATATATGAAACTGGAGGTAATTTTGTTAAGCAAAATAAGCCAGGCACAGAAAGACAAACTTTGCTTGTTCTCACTTATTTGTGGATGGCAGAAATTAAAACAATTGAATTCATGATGATAGTAGAATGATGGTTACCAGAGGCTGGGAAGGATAGCTGGGCTGGGGAAATGGGAATGGTTAACAGGTTCAAAAAACCAGAATGAATAAGATGTAGTATTTGATAGCACAACAGGGTGACTACAGTCAACAGTACTTTATTGTACATTTAAAAGAACCAAAATAGTTTAACTGTAATGTTCATTACACAAATAAAGGATAAATGCTTGAGGTGATAATGTTGATGCCCCATTTACTCTGCATGTATCAAAATATCTCATGTACTCCCATAGATATATATACCTACCCTATATACCCACAAAAATTAAAAAGAAAAAAGAATAAAAGAACATTAAAGATGTTTCATATGCATCTGTAATGCTATTGAATCTTTACATTCCTTCTCTCAATGTATCATTGTGTATTTGCTCTGTATTAGGCAGTTTGGGCTGCCGTAGCAAAATGGCATACACTGAGTGGTGTAAACAACAGAAATTTATTTTATCACAGTTTTGGAGGCTGGAAGTGAGGGATCAGGGTGCCAGTATGGTTGTGTTCTGGTACAGGCCCTCTTTCTGGCTTTCAGATTGCTACCCTACCGTATCAAAAATGGCAGAGGAAGCAATAACAAACTCTGGTGTTTCTTCTAATAACAGCACTAACCCCATCATGAGGGCCCCACCCTCATGATGTCATCTAAACCTAGTGACCTCCCAAAGTCTCAGTCTCCAAATACCATGATAGTTGGGGTTAAGATTTCAACATATGAATTTTGAGGAGGGATACAGTTTAGTCCATAACATGCTGTTTCTCATTTTGGAACAAGATGTAATAATTGTCTATAATATATTTATTTTTCTACATATACTTTCTTATCACTTCTTTCGTACAACTTGAAACTAATTCAAGTTTTTTTCATCATGTGAGCTAAATTAGAGCATTTTCACCTCCTGAAATATGCAGAATTTAGTTACCAAAGTCAGTTATTTGTTTCTCTCCGGTTCCCTTTAGCAAAGTGGAAACAATTTCAAGCCAGATAACCACAAACGCCCAAATGAAAAGCACAATGGGAACTTGCTGCAAAAAGCATGGAAAAACTTCCTTATCTTGAATATGAATTTATATTAAAATAATATACTCATAAGATTATTCTGAAATAAGAACAATGACCACAACACTTTAGATAGAAGCCCCAATCACTCTGTTCTGCTCACGACTCCATCTTCCCACCTCCTACACCATGGCTAACTACTTTCTCACTTTTATGATATTTACTCTCACATTTCCTCTATCTCAGTCTTCAAATTTTAGAATCATCACCTCTTTGCTTCACTTAAGTATGTACCCCTAAACAATATGGTGTAATTTTACTTGAACTTTTTATAAATGAACCCACAAAGTACATATTTGTAATATATTGTTTCTTTAGCATTTTCCACATTTCTTTACTATGTTCCACATATGTTGATGTGTGCAGCTGTACTTCATTTTCATTGTATTCTCATGTATGAATATACAACCATTTATTTGTCCTTTCTCTTAGTATAGACCTCAGAGTTGTTTCTCCTTTGGGTCTATTATAAATATGCTGCTAGAATTTCCTGTACTTGTGTACATTTCTGAGTATATATTTCTCAAATATCTATGGCTAGCAATAGAAGAGCTGTGTAATAGGACATTTGTAATTTCCAATTTACAAAATAAAGCCACTTGTTTCCAAAATTGTTGATCAAATTTACACTTCACTATGAGAGTGTGTGAGTTCATTTTGCTTCACATCATTCCCAACATGTAGTAATTTAGAACTTTTTAATATAAGCAATCCAGTGTAAGGTTAAGCAATCTCAGAGTGCTTTTAATTTGCATTTTCCTATTTTTATTGCTGTTTTGTCATAGTAATTTCCTCTCATGCAAAATGCTCATTCCAGTTTTTTGTCCACTTTATTGAGTTATTTACATTGTATTGTTTTGTAGAAGTGTTCATATATTCTAGATTTTAGATTTTTATTATATGTTCTGTAAATATATTATTCTATATATAGCCTGTATTTTTGCTCTTATTGGAGTTTCTGTAATTGATCTAATTTGAATATATACCAATATATCAAAATTATTCATTGTTATAGACTTTTTTCCGCTTTAAATAAATCTTTCTCTACCCTGAAGTAATCAATACATTGCCTATGCAATGTTTAAAACTTTAATGAAAAGAACCTTCAATGCCTCTTTTGTCATGTATCAAATATTTATATATAGATAGATCTGTTTCTAACTTCTCTATTTTATTCCAGTTTTGATGTATCTTTCTTCATGCCAATATCACACTAGCAAAGACTGAGCATTTATGACAAATTTTGATGTCCCAAAAAGAAATCTTATCCTTTCTTCGTCAAAATGTCTTTGACTTTCTTTGTATCACTATCAAATTTTAAAAATATATTTGTCAACTTCCACTTTTAAAAAGCTCTTGGAATTTTTATTTGAATTTCCAATTTGTAAAGAATGAACATCTTTATGATACTGTAGCTTCCAATCATGAAGCTAAGAATAGTGTGTGTGTCTCACTACTTATTTATGATTTTTAAAGCTTTTTCAATAAAGTTTTATTGCATTTGTTCTTAATAAGTCTTGTACATCTTTTGTTAGATTTATGTCTAACAACAGGATATTAATGTTAATGTGGAAAGCTTTTTCTTTCACTTTCTGCTTGTTGATTGCATATAAAATAAAATTTGTATATTACTTTGCATCATGCAATTTTGCTAAACTCTCTCATTGTTATTCCCTACTAATTTTAATTCCCACTGATCAGTTCTCTTTAATTTGACATGTAGATTTTAATTTCCTCATTAGTCACTTTATCTTTGTTATGAATTACAAACCAAATCTGACACTAAGCTAAAATTTCCCAAAACTTTTTCTTCTTTTGTCTTATAATAGTAAAAGAAAAAAAGCTATTTAAAATTAACTAGAATATTTTTAAACAACTTTACATTATAGAATATTTCTAAAGAAATATATTAATACACCCTTCCAATATAAATGATCAATTATACACCATTTGCCTGAACACCCAAGCCAAACTAAAACTATATGGAATCGTCTGAGATTTTATTCCTCAGTGTCCACATCCAATACTCACTTTATCAGTCAGAGTCCCAGCAGAAAACAAATGAAACACTGAAAGGGCTTAAGGGAAGAGAGTATAGTAGAGATATCAACAGGATTCAGAATGTTCACAAGGGGTGATGGAAACACACAAAAATTAGCCACAGTGAGCGTAGGAAGATCCTCTTACCTTAAAACCTGAGGAGACAAAGAGGGAGTGTTGCTAACAGAGGCTTAGATGGCTGGCTAACTGAGAGGCAGTGCGGTCACCTGTAGAGAACATGGCCACCAATAAAATTGTGGTCCAGTCTCTATCTCCTCCTGCCTTACAATTTACTTACTGAGGATACAGTACACAGAGATTATCCTCTGGGGCCAGAACCTTATCTTTTGATTTGCCATCAACCTAACTACATGGTACACTACAGCCATTGCACAGTTCCCTGTGCCTTTCATAGCCCTCAACCTTCAGTCTAGAAGGTCCTTCTTCCCCCTCTTCTCTAAAAACTTCTATATGAGGCCCAAAAATCATGTGCTCCATAAATCATTTCCTTCATACCGTCCTTTCTTCTTTCTCCTCTCCATGCAGGAAGCCAGGAAAACTGAGTATCTTATATTTCAACTTAGTCCGCAGTAAAGACTCAATAAATTTTATTTAGTTGTTACTATAATATATAACATAAATTAATGCAATCTACTATATTCACTACTTTTAAGAGAAAAGTAATGTGATCACCACAACATAGGCTTGGAAGCCTTGACTATCATCTCTCTTTCAACAACTTTTATTTTTGATATTGTCATCGTTTTTCTTTTAGTTTTCTGGAAAGTAAAGAGAAAACTGATTAAATTTACAAAACTTTGATTGTGATTTTTCTAGGGTTAATTTTATACTACTCTAGTATTCACATATTTCAGAGAATAGCAAAGGAAACATGATACATAATTTTGCTATTTTCTAAACCATTAAATTCTAATCATAACTTATTCAATTCTAAGTTTAAATTTTTATGTAGAAGCTTCCATGTGATTGGATTATAAAAAATGTAGACCAATTAGAAGTATACACATATATAAAATAGTTTCAGTATGTTTGTGTAATATTAATTGATCAGAACACACACTCATTTTTTCCTTAAAGTTTTTCTAACTCATTTTTTTCTAACATTTTAGAAACAAACTTTTATTATTATTTTTTAAAAATTTTACACCAGTCATCTTTTCCTCAAAATTGTTGAAGTTATTTGTTGAATTAGCAGAAAATGAGTCTATAATTAAAATAAAAATTATTATTATTTAAAAGAGAGGCTTTCATTGATTGAATAATAATGCATATTACATTTTAATTGACTAAAATATACATTGTATTAGGATATAATATAAACTTTTAAAATAATATATATTGCTTACATTTCACAGTTGCAAAAATAAATGAAAATTTCAAGCATCATTCTAATTATGTTTTGGTTTCCTAGACTTTAAACAACTTTTCGTTTATATTTAAACAACAAAATCATATGTACTGATATATATATAAATACATTAGAATAGCATTTTTAAGTTAAAATTGCATAGAAGGAAAATGGCAACCAGTGAACAATTTCAGGTCCTTTCCTTTGAGCATCAATTCAATGGACAACCCATCTTTAATCTCTGAGAGATTATTTTTTAAAGATGAAGGGAAAGAACAGTAGAGCTAAATCTGATATGTGCTTTTTTAGTCTCCTCCCCTTTTTTCGTAAACTATTCTTAATTGCCTTTTCACTTTTAATTTAACTGAAACAATATTCTTTAGGACCCAGGTCAGTCAGGATTACATTTGGAGAGCTTTTTGGTTTAAGAATTTTTACAATACAGTGATTTCCATGGAAATTCCAAGAGGTCATCAATTTATATTTTAATAACTTTCAGAAAAGGAGAAAATTACTTGAGAAATGAAATTAATTTTCATTGGTGAGAAGAAATGAGGGTCAAATTTCCACTAAGCAGGAAAATGACATCACTTTCCCCATCTTTTTTTACGTGAAAGAGTTTTTAATTTATCAAGTGTACAGTAAAGCTATCAGCATCTCTGGGCAAGATTTCAATTGTTAGAGGCACACAGAAGAAAGTCAAGAAATGTTAACATGCACACTAGACAGCGGTTTCTTCTCATTTCCTATTTTGAGGAAGATCCAAGTGGGAGTCTTCAAATCTGCAGAGTCTTACATCAGTCAGACTTTACTTTCTTCAATGAAAACGTTTGCTTTTTTGTTTTTTTTTGTTTGTTTGTTTGTTTGTTTAAGGAGACAAAATGGGTTGGCTTCTGTGTAAGAAATTGTCTCTGTACTCCTCATTTTTGTACATCTGGCAAGTTTCTCTAGTTAATTCTTAAATATGGTAGGTCAAGATAGTCTCACACTTTCAGGGGATAAAGGTGCTTAGAGAGGAAATAGATGTTCTTTGTGTCTGAATGTGTTTGATTTTACTCTGAAAACACATTAAAACTTTACTTTCATTCTCTCCTGGGAGGCAGCTGCATCTTTTATCCTGATTTGGAATGTACTTCCTGACCTTCTGGTTATATTTACACAGGGAAAGCCAATTTAAAAAGTGAAAGCAAGGAAATAACCTCTTGTTTGGTACACCTGCCTCCAGGTCCCTCTCCATCTGTAGGAAGCAGTCATTACTCTGCAGAATGCTGAGGCAGGTCATGAGCAAGTGAGGCTTTAGAAAGCTGAAGGTCCTTATGCTATATACGTCTAGTCTCTGTGTTTTTCTAAGTTTTGAAAGATTCTAAATAAATACCTGGAAACTTTGGTAAAATAGGGGCAACGCTTTACCAGAGGAAAGCAGTCAAAGCAAAGCCCGTACTGCATTTCTCAGTAACTGTACAGTGGCAGACTGTCATTCTTCAGGAATTGCAGGCTCTTCAGTGTTCAGAGCAGAGCAGTGTACAAATAGGGTATGGATTGTAAGGGAAAAAGAGGCATTTGGATAGGGGAGTTTTGGAAGAAAGATACTTAAAAAAATACTATTAGAAATGCTTGTTGCATGATACCCTCTGTATATGCCCTATATCACTCCTTTAATAAAAGTTGAAGTATTGGGACATAAGTTTGACTCCAAGTGATAGAGAGAAAGAATGAGAAAGTGACAGAGTTGGATGGAAGCATCCTAGACTTCTATGGAAGGTTCAACAAAGCCATACAGGAGTTCTTGAGCCAAAGTCAGCCAATAAAGGGTTATGGCTCCCTGAAATGGGTTCACCTTAATACCCTGGCCACACTTAGTCACTGGGGGAAAGCAGCACATAGTAGATGTCATGAGGGTGCAAATGCATCATGGATTTCAAAAAGTGATGAGACCCTGAGTCAGTTACACTCCCTGTATGAGATACACTCACATCTCTACCACAGTCTCCTTTCATTCAAATCAAAAATCCCAAGGTTCAAAAACCCCAACATAATTCATTTGCTTTATCACAAATATAGTTTCAAAATAAAAATTGCCAATATTATTATCAATAACATGCTTATTCAAAACAGTTTAAGGCTTTTTGCGGATCTTTATTTTTTCCTTAGGCTTTATCTCATTATGGATGTACGGTAAAATTACTATGTTTTAAAGTAACTTCAGTTGCAAAAGGTCATTTTTAAATAGGTATGATACCAGCTAGATACACATTTAGGTTCATTTATTTTTCAATGTTTAAGATATTTTAAATTATTCTTTTCAATTATATAAAATATTCACAGAATTCTACAAAGAAATCTACAACTTAAGATTTACAGAAGTTTAGCTTGCATCTCCCACAGTCCTTTTTACCCTTTTATTCCCTTCCGTCTACATAGATCATCATTTAAATAAAAAGAATTAGTCATATTGCTTTTCAACTGTTCATATTGTTTTTAATAAAAGCAAACATTCTATACATGTTTGCCTTGACCATGCTTTTTCACTTAACATTATATTCAGGGGATTATGCCATAGCAGTAACACACATTTTCACTCCATTTTTAGTTACATAGTACTTGATTGTAGGAATATACCATAGGTTAGTCACTTAGCTGCTGATAGTCATTTGGGATGTTTTTTCTTATTTGCTATGAAAATACTGCTTGAGCATATTGCTTTGTGTGTAGGTCATTTCATGGTTTTGCCTGCATATGTTTGAAATAAATTCTAGGAGTAAGATTTCTGGTCAAAGACTACATAAATATTTTATTGTGTTCAATATTATAAAATTCCTCTTTCATGCAATTGTGCCATTTTGTAGTCCTGCATACAATTTTAAGAGTACAAGTTTTTACATCCTGATCAACAAATAATATAAAGCTCTTACATTCTTGCTGATCTGATAGGTGAGAAACTGTATCTCAGTATACTTTTCATCTTTATCTTACTGTGAACAAAGAAGAACACATTTTCAGGGATATTCTTGAGTTTTTGCTTTTACCAAATGAGTTTTATAATTAAATTGTCTAGCTTCAAAATACAAAACCCTAAAAACTATTTTACCAGTATTATTTTAAATTTATAAATGTCATAATTTGTGTTTCTAAGGATGGCTACAAAAATATCTCCTATCCCATATATTGTTTTTAAAATTTTTGTGGGTACATAGGGTAGGTATATATATTTATGGAGTGCATGAAAATTTTGATACAGGCATACAATGTGAAATAATTACATCATGTGCAATGTGGTATCCATCCCCTCAAGCATTTTTCCTTTGAATTACAAATAATACAATTACACTCTAAGTTATTTTACAAGGTACAATTAAGTTATTATTGACAATAGTCACCCTATTGTGCTATGAAATAGGTCTTATTCATTCTATTTTTTGTACCCATTAACCATCCCCATCACTCTCCACCACCCCAATAACCCCGCACTCCCCTTTCCAGTGTCTAGTAACCATCTTTCTATTCCCTATGTCCATTAGTTCAATTGTTTTGATTTTTAGACTGAACAAATTAGTGGAAACATGCGATGTTTGTCTCTGACTGGCTTATTTCACATAACGATGATCTCCAGTTCCATCCATGTTGTTGCAAATAACTGGATCTCATTCTTTATTATAGCTGAATAGTACTCAATTGTGTATATGTACCACATTTTCTTTATCCATTCACCTGTTGATGGACACTTACGTTGCTTCCAAATCTTAGCTACTGTAAACAGTGTTGCAACAAACATAGGAGTGCAGATATCTCTTTGATATACTGATTTTCTTTCTTTTTGGTATATACTTAGATCATATGGTAGCTAATTTTTTTAGTTTTTTGAGGAAACCCCAAACTGTTCTCCATAATGGGTTGCACTAATTTACATTCCCACCAACAGTGTACAGGCTTTCCCTTTTCTCCATATCCTCATTGCCTGTCTTTTGGATATAAGCAGTTTTAACTAGGATGAGATAATATCTCATTGGAGTTTTCATTTGCATTTCTCTGATGATCAATGATGTTGGGCACCTTTTCATAGCCTGTTTATCATTTGTATGACTTCTTTTGAGATATGTTTATTCAAATCTTTGGCCCATTTTTTGATTGGATTATTAGATTTTAGCCTATAGAGTTGTTTGAACTCTTTACATATTCTAGTTATTAATCCCTTGTCAGAAGGGTGGTTTTCTCCCATTCTGTGGGTTGTCTCTTTACTTTGTTGATTGTTTCCTTTGCTGTGCAGAAGCTTTTTGACTTCATGTGATCACATTTTTCCATTTTTGCTTTGGTTGCCTGTGCTTGTGGGGTATTGTTCAAGAAATCCTTGTCCAGATCAATGTTCCAGAGATTTTCTCCAGTGTTTTCTTCCAGTAGTTTCATAGTTTGAGATCTTAGATTTAAGTCTTGAATTCATTTTGGTTTGATTTTTGTATATAGCAAGAGATAGGGGCCTAGTTTCATTCTTTTGAATCTAGTTTTCCCAGCACCATTAATTGAAGAGACTGTCTTTTTTCCAACGTATACTCTTGATATCTATATTAAAAAAAACAAACAAAAAAAAGAGTTCACTGTTGTTGTATGAATTTGTTTCTGGGTTCTCTATTCTGTTCCTTCAGTCTGTGTATCCGTTTTTATGCCAGTACCATGAAGTTTCAGTTACTATAGATCTGTAGTATTATTTGAAGTACTGTAATTCTTCCAGTTTTGTTCTTTTCTCTATTTTTTTTTTTTTTTTCTTTTTTTGAGACTGAGTTTTGCTCTTGTTGCCCAGGCTGGAGTGCAATGGCGTGATCTCGGCTCACTGCAACTTCTGCCTCCTAGGTTCAAGTGATTCTCCTGCCTCAGCCTCCCAAGTTGCTGGGATTACTGGCGCCTGCCACCATGCCAGGCTAATTTTTTGTATATTTAGTAGAGACGAAGTTTTGCCATGTTGGCCAGGCTTGTCTTGAACTCCTTACCTCAAGTGATCCACCCGCCTTGGCCTCCCATGTGCTAGGATTACAGGCATTAGCCACCGCACCTGGCCTGTTATATTTTCTTAAGATAGTTTTGGCTATTTTTGGTCTTTTCTAGTTTCATATAAATTTTCAAATTGTTTTTCTACTTCTGTGTAAAATGTCTTTGGTATTTTGACAGAAATTGCATTGAATCTGTAGATTCCTTTCATTCAATAATATGAACATTTTAACAATATTGATTCTTCCAATCCATGAACATGGCATATTGTTCCACTTTTTGGTGTCCTCTTCAATTTCTTTCATCAGTGTTTTATAGTTTTCATTACAGAGATTTTTCACTTCTTTGGTAAAGCCAATTCCTAGGTATTTAATTTTATATGTGGTTATTGTAGATGAGATTACTTTTTAAATTTTTTTTCAGATTGTTCATTGTTTGCATATAGGAAGGCTGCTGACTTTTGTATGTTGATTTTGTATCCTGCAACTTCACTGAATTTTTTTTTTGAGAAGTCTTGAGGTTTTTTCAAATATAAGATTATATCATCTACAAACAAGTATAATTTGACTTCCTTTCCAATTGGGATGCCCTTTATTTCTTTTTCTTTTCTGATTGCTCTAGCTAGGACTTCCAGTACTATGTTGAATAACAGGGTGACAGTGTGCATTCTTGTCACATTCCAGATCTCAGAGGAAAGGCTTTCAGTTTCTCTCCATTTAGTATTTAGTAATTCACATGTCTTATTCACGATTTGATATGCCACACATGCCTAGTACACATTTGAGCTCAATAAATCATTGTTGAATTGATAAATAAAATCTATAGTAATGGACAGATTAGAGTTGTATTGTATGAAAATTTAGGTGGCTGCATTTTTTCATCCCTATAATCATACACAATTATAAAATATTTAAATATTAAAATATTAAAAGTATAAAGATATTTGGGGGATAGTTTAATACTTTAATTTATAATATAACCTAATATAAAAGTTAATATGTTATTTCATAAACTGATAGCATTTAAGAAGTTTTAGTGAACAGAGAAAGAATTTGACAAAGTAATTTGTGTGGAAAAATTTTCATATTTTCCTTTTACCTTGCAACAATGAGAAAGTGAATTTTATAAAATATAAATAAACTTCTTGTGTTTAATGTAGGTATCAAAAATTGTATTTTGCATTGGATTTTTTAAAAATCCCTTCTTAATTTATAAAACATATGAGTATGGTCAATCGAATAAAAAAATAATTCATTCAAATACAGTATTTAATATGAACAATTAAATGTTTTTTTATTAGCGATCATTTACTCCTTTAAGCAGCAACTCACAAAGTATGTTCAGTAAAAGTCTGGGCCTACAAGAACTTCATCAAAAACGTGTCCATAGTTACCCTGTTGAAAATCCACAATGCACAGCACATATTTAAGGCACTGAAACGTTTTATAGTGAAGATGCTCTTTAACTGTCTCAACCCAGTATTTCTAAAATTTACTTAACAATAGAATCACTTTTGTCTTTTCAGAGAACATCTGTTAACAGGTGTAACAAGTAAACTGTAGAATATATCTTTTTAAAAGCTGTGGTAAACATTCCAATAGTTTAATTGATACTGCCTTCTTTTTCACTCTTCACCAAGTCCTACTAAGTTTCCGTCTATAATATATCTATAATCCCTTTGATTTCCTCTATCGTTTTTCCCACTATTCTCAACCAAAACCATCATCATCATTTATGTTTAATATTGTGACAGTATCTTAGCGAGTGTCTCCAAATTTTTTGTCTCTGCAATCAATTTTCCTTACTGAATCCAGAATAGTTTAAAAATTGTGTGTATGTGTGTGCGTTACTTTCTTGATTAAACCACTTCAATTATTTCTCATAGTGCTTAGAAAAAATACAAAAATCACAAACCTGTCTTAAAAGATTTTGCTAGATGTTTCTTGCCACTTTCTTCCTCTCACTACGCTCCTCCCACACTGACTATGCATATAGTTCTTAAAACATGTGATGATTTTTCCCACCTTAGGTCTCCCTATAAGTTGTTTTCTTTGCTGAAAATGCTACCTGGCATTTTTTTTTAATCTCCCTAACTCCTGCTTCTCTGTAATTTCTCTTTCAATGTCATGCCTCATAGAGCCCTTACTGACCTACATTCTAAATCAGGATGCACTGTATACCATTATACAATTTCCATGAAAGACAATTATAGAACCTGACAATACAGCATATAAAAACTAAATTTTATTATAGAAGATAGCAATGTTAGAGGGTAAATGAGTTAAGCAAATCATCATACCCTGATCAGAGTCCTAAAACATCAAACACATACAGGGAGATAGGAGGATGGAGGAGCCTCAGTAACCTCACTGGAATAAGACCAAAACATACTGCATTCACAGAACCTGAGCTTCTTATATCTGTTATTGTAGGCAGATATTTTAAAAGCCTAGTTCTCATGTTTTACAATGGGTTCTCTTTTATTTTAGGTTCAGGTGGTACATGTGCAATTACATGGGTAAACTGCATGTCACTAAGGCTTGACATACGAATAATCCCATTGCCAAGGTAGTGAGGATAGTACCTGATATGTAGACTTTCAATTTATGCCTGCCTCACATCCTCCAGCTTCAAGCTGTCCCTAGTGCCTATTGTTTCCATCTTTGGGTTCATGTCTGTAAAATGTTTAGCTCCCGCTTATACTTGAGAACATGAGGTATTTGATTTTCTGTTCCTGCATTAGTTCACTTAGGATAATGGCCTCCGGCTATTAATACATCCATGTTGCTGCAAAGGACATGATCTCATTCTCTTTTATGGCTGCTAAGTATTCCACAGTGTATATTTACCATATTTTCTTTATGTGGTTCAACCATTGATAGGCATCTTGGTGGATTCCACGTCTTTGCCATTGTGAGCAGTGCTGCAATGAACACACAAAGGTATGTGTCTTTTTGATAGAACAATTTATTTTCCTTTGGGTATATACCTAATACTGGGATTGCTGGGTCAAATGGTAGTTCGGTGTTAAGTTCTTGGTGAAATCACTAAATTGTATTCCACAGTGGCTAAACTAATTTACATTCTTACCAGCAGAGTCTAAGTGTTCCCTTTTCTTCACAGCCTTGCCAAAATCTTGCTTTTTGACTTTTTAACAATAGGTATTCTGACTGGTGTGAAATGGTATCTCATGTGGTTTTAATTTGCATTTCTCTAATGATTAATGATGCTGAGCATTTTTTTTTATGTATTTGTTAGCTGTTTGTCTTTTTTTTTGAGATGTGTCTGTTCATGTCCTTTGCCTGTTTTTGACGGGGTTGTTTTTTGCTTGCTGATTTGTTTAAGTTCCTTACAGATTCTGGCTACTGCAATCTGCAAATATTTTCTCTCATTCTGTAGGCTGTCTTTTTACTCTGTTGATGTTTCCTTTGCTATGCGGAAGCTCTTTAATTAGGTCACACTTGTCAATTTTTGTTTTTGCTGCAATTGCTTTTGAGGACTTAGTCATAAATTCTTTGCTGATGTCCAGAATGGTATTTCCTAGGTATTCTTCTAGGGCTTTTTAAAATTGTTTTAGGTCTTACATTTAAATTTTTAATTCATCTTGAGTTGAATTTTATATATGGTGAAAGTAAGGGGTCCAGGTTCAATCTTCTGCATATGGCTACCATTTATTGAATAACACCCGAATTGAATTAGAATTCCTTTCCTCATTGTTTGTTATTGTTGATTCTGTCAAATATCAGCTGGTTCTAGGTGTGTGGCTTTATTTCTTGGCTCCCTATCCTTTTCCATTGGTCTGTATGTCTGTTTTTCGATGAGTACCATGCTATTTTGGTTGTTAGCCTTATATTATAGTTTGAAATGAGGTAGTGTTATGCCTCTGGCTTTGTTCTTTTTGCTTAGAATTGCTTTGGTGATTCGAGCTCTTTTTGCTTCCATATGAATTCTGGAATAGTTTTTTTTTTTATTTATTCTGTGAAAAATGAAGTTTTAAGCTCAATTGGAATAGCATTTAATCCATAAATTGCTTCAGGCAATGTGGCCATTTTAACAATATTGGTTCCTCCTATCTATGTTAGACCATTCTTGCATTGCTATAAAGAAACACCTGAGGCCGAGTAATTTACAAAGAAAAGAGGTATAATTGATCCATGGTTCTGCAGGCTGTACAAGCATGGTGCCGTCATCTGTCCAGCTTCCGAGAGAGCCTCAGGGAACTTTTACTCAGGCAAAGTGGAAGCAAGCACTTCACATGGCAAAAGCAGGAGCAAGAGAGAGTGGGAGGGAGGTGCCACACATGACAAAACCAGATCTCACAAGAACTCACTATCATGAGGACAGCACTGAGCCATGATGGATTTGCCCCATGACTCAAATACCTCCCACCAGGTCCTACCTTCAACATTGGGGATTACATTTCAACATGAGATTTGGATGTGGAAAATATTCAAACTACATCACTATACATGAACATGGAATGTTTTTCTATTTGTTTGTGTCATCTCTTCTTTCTTTCAACAGTGTTTAGCAATTCTGCTTGCAGTGAGTTTTCACCTCCTTGGTAAGCAGCATTACTAGGTATCTTATTCTTTTTTTGTGGCTATTGTAAATGAGATTGCATTGCTGATGTGGCTCTGAGGTTGAATAGCATTGGCGTATAGCAATGCTACTGATTTTTGTACACTGATTTTGTACCTTGAAACTTCACTGAAGTTGTTTATCAGTCCTAGAAGCCTTCTGGTAGGGTCTATGCAGGGACTTCCAGTACTACTTTGAATAGGAGTGGTGAGAGTGGGCATCCTTGTCATGCTCCAGTTCTCAAGGTTAATGTTTACAGCTTTTGCCCATTTAGTATGATGCCAGCTGTGGGCTGGTCAGAGATAGCTGTTATTATTTGAGGTATATTCCTTCGATGTCTAATTGTTAAGGGTTTCTCACTGAGGGATTAATTTTACCAAAGGTCTTTTCTGTGTCTATTGATATAATCATGTAATCTATGTTGTTAATTTTGTTTATGTGATGAATCACATTTATTGATTTGTGTATGCTGAACCAATCTTGCATCCAAAGAATAAAGCCCGCTTGACTGTGGTAGATTAGCTTTATGATGTGCTGCTGGATTCAGTTCATTATTAATCATATTTTGTTGAGTATCTTTGCATCTATGTTTATTAGAGATTTTGACCAGAAGTTTTCTCGTTTTCATTGTGTCTCTGTCAGGCTTTGGTATCAGAATGATGCTTGCTTCAGAGGATGAGTTAGGGAGGAGTCCCTCCTCCTTGAATTTTTGCAGTGCTTTTAGTAGAAATGGTACTATCTCTTCTTTTTACATCTGGTAGAATTTGACTGAATCCATCTGGTCCAGGACATTTTTTGGTGAATAAGGTTTTCATTATTGATTCCATTTCAGAACAAATTATTGCTCTGTTCAGGATTTTAATTTCTTTCTGGTTCAATGTTGGGAGGCTTCGTGTTTCTAGGACTTCAATTTCTTCTAGGTTTTCTGATTTGTAAGCACAGAGATGTTTGTAACAGTCTCTGAGGGATTTTTTTTTCTTCTGTAGGATGGTTTGTAATAAATCAACTTTTAGTTTCATTGATCTTTTGTATGAATTTTTCCATCCCAATTTCATTCAATTCAGCTCCGATTTTGGTTATTTATTTTCTTCTGTTAGCCTTAGAGTTGGTTTGCTCTTGTTTTTCTAGTTTCTCTCTGTGCAACTTTAGGTGTTAATTTGAGATCTTTCCAACTTTTTAACATAGGTGTTTAGTGCTGGAAACTTTCCTCCTAACACTGCTTTAGCTGCATCCCAAAGATTATTTTATGTTGCGTTGGTTTTTACTAGTTTCAAAGAATTTCTTGATTTCTGTGTTGTTTGTTTCTTACCCAAAAGTCATTTAAAAGCAGATTTTAAAACTTTTGTTTATTGTACAGTTTTGGTAGATCTTCTTGGTATTGATTTCTACTTTTATTGCATTGTGGTCTAAGAATGTGGTTGGTATGAGTTCATTTGTTTTTAATTTGTTGAGACTTGCTTTATGGCCAAGCATATGATTGATCTTAGGCGAGTATGTACCATGTGCAGATAAGAAGAATGTATATTCTGTTGTTATTGGGTGGGTGTTGTATAGATGTTTAGGAGGTCCAATTGGTCAAGTGTTGAATGTAAGTTCAGAATATCTTTGTTACTTTTCTGCCTCAATAATGTCTAACACTGTCATTAGGTGTTGAAGTCCTCCAATATTATTGTGTGGTTGTCTATATTTCTTCATAGTCCTCTTAAGAACTTGTTTTATGAAGCTGGGTGCTCCAATGTTGGGTGCATATATATTTAGGATAGTTACATCTTCCTATTGGATTGAACCCCTTATTGTTATGTAATGCTCTTTGTCCTTTTTGATCACTGTTGGTTTAAATTCTGTTTTATCTGACGTAAGAATAGCAATCTCTATTCTTTTCTGTTTTCCATTTGTCTGACAGAACTTTCTCCATCTCTTTACTTTCAGCCTAATGGTGTCATATTTGTGAGGTAAGTTATCTTGAAGACAGCAGGCAATTGGGTATTGTTTCTCTATCCAACTTGCCACTCAATGTCTTGTAAGTGGGGCATTTGGCCTGTTTGTGTTCCAAATGTAAAGAGCTACATGACATTGATATGTGAGGATTTGATTCTGTTATCATGCTGTTAGCCAGTTGTTATGTAGACTTGATTGTATAGTTGCTCTATGGCATTTGCTTGTCTGAAAGGGATTTTATTTCTCCTTTGCTTATGAAGTTGAGTTTGGCAGAACATGAAATTCTTGGTCAGAATTTCTTCGCTTTAAGGATGTTGAAACTAGGCCCCCAATCTTTTCTAGCTTGTAATGTTTCCACTGAAACATCTTCTGTTAGTTAGCCTGATGGGGTTCGCTTTGTATGTGACCTGCCCCTTCTCTCTAGCTGTCTTAAGAACTTTTAAGATTTTTTTTCTTTTTCACTGACCTTGGAAAACTGATGACTATGTGTCTTGGGGATGGTTGTTTTGCACAGTATCTCATATGGATTCTCTGAATTTCTTGAATTTGCATGTCAACCTCTCTAGTGAGATTGGGAACATTTTCATGGACTTTATCCTCAAATATAATTTCCAAGTTACTTGCTCTCTCCTTTTCTCTTTCAGGAATGTGGAACAATAAGATTCTTCTCTTTACATAATCCCAATGTTCTTAAAAGGCTTTTTCATTTTAAAAAATTATTGTTGTCTCCCTGTGTTGCTTTGAAGGAGTGATTTTCAGAATCTGAGATTCTTTCCTCCGTTTGGTCTATTCTGTTGTTGATGCTTCCTATTGTATTTTGAAATTCCTGTTTCAAATTTCTCATTTCCCTAAGTTCAGTTTGGTTCTTTTTTTTTTTTTTTTTTTTTTTTTTTTGAGACGGAGTCTCGCTCTGTCGCCCAGGCTGGAGTGCAGTGGCCGGATCTCAGCTCACTGCAAGCTCCGCCTCCCGGGTTCAGGCCATTCTCCTGTCTCAGCCTCCTGAGTAGCTGGGACTACAGGTGCCCGCCACCTCGCCCGGCTAGTTTTTTGTATTTTTTAGTAGAGACGGGGTTTCACCGTGTTAGCCAGGATGGTCTCGATCTCCTGACCTAGTGATCCGCCCGTCTCGGCCTCCCAAAGTGCTGGGATTACAGGCTTGAGCCACCGTGCCCGGCCTGGTTCTTTCTTAAAATGGTTATGTCATCTTTTGACTTTTAGGTTATTTAACTGTTTTCTCTGGATTGGGTTTCAACCTCCTCATATCTTAATGGGCTTCCTTGCTGTCCAGATTCTGAATTCTATGTCTGATGTTTAGCCATTTCAATCTGGTTAAGAATCATTGCTGGGGAGCTGGTGTAATCATCAGGAGGGAAGAAAACATTCTGACTTTCAGAGTTGCCAGAGTTCCTGCACTAGTTCTTTCTCACCTATGAGGGCTGATGTTCCTTTACACTTTGAAGTCCTTTCCATAGGGCTTTTGTTTTTGTGATCACTATTGCCTTGAGCATTTGACTGCGGTGCTAGTTGCATATAGTTGAATTACTGTTTCTAGATACTTTCAGAGATTCCAGGCAAAGCTCTGTACTGGTGAACTGTGTGCTCCAATCCTAGGTGGCTGGGACCAGGTCTGTAACTTTGTCCTCTGGTACCTTGAGGTTGAGCCCTGGCTGGGCTGGAGAGCTCGAGGTACTCCCAGGCCACTGGCAACAGCACTCTGTAGGGGACGGTGGGGGGTGGTTAATTGTGGGTGTAAGTGCTCCAGCAGGGGCAGCAGGGGCATGCAGGTGAGAAGCACCCTGGTGGCACATCGGGGCACCATGGGCAAATGTGCTCCACAGGGGCAGCACCAGGCGAACATTCTGACAGGAGGTTATCAGCAAAAGTACTCCAGTGGTATGGTAGTGGCCTCTGGCAAAACAAACAAACAAATAAACAAACAAACAAAAAAAACTATGGCAATGGCCACTGGCACAAGTGCTCTGGCAGGGTAGATGAGGCTACACTGTGTGAATGCACAGCCAGGCAGAGACTCTGGAAGGGACTGGCAGAGAGCACGGAGTGCAGATCAGACTTGCCCTGGTCCCGTGAGAAAGACAGCCCTGTTCTCTCCAGGTTTGGCAGATAACATAGGTCACAGCCACCTCTTTTCCCTAGGAGTTGTTCAGGGCCTGGAATGCATTCTGGTGCTCCGCAATGCTGTGCAGAGTTCTTGGTTTCCTCCTCCTTCAGTACCAACATCTGAATCATTTATCTAACCACTCTCAGTGTGTTCTCTCAGATGGTCTGTTAAGAGTACGCCAATTTACTCGATATTCTGGTTTGTCTCAGTGGGAGAAGTTCTTCCTGGCTGCGTTTAAATGGCCATATTTTCTCAAGTCTGATGATTACAAGGCGATGTCCCATGATAGGCTGTATACAAGCTAAGTAAAGGAAAAAGCTGGTAGCAGGGCTCAGTCCAAGTCCAAAAACCTCAAAACCAGGAAAGCCAATAGTACAGCCCTCAGTCAGAGATTGAAGGCCTGAGAGCCGCTGAGAGGCTGCTGGTCCAAGTCACGGAGTCCAAAGGCTGTAGAACCTGAAATCTGATATCCAAGGGCAAAAGAAGAAGCCAAGCATGTGCCAGGGCACCACAGAGAGTGAGCAGACTCAACAAGCAAACTACTTTGGGTTTTCTTATTTTTCTTATAAATATGCCTTCTGTCCTTGATACCTTTGTTCATGCTCGGTACTGGCTCAATAATGGCCTAGTACTATGGTAACATGTAAACAACTTGAAACTCCTACAACATTAATTTACAGTTCCCATAAATTCACAGGATCCTTTTCTTTTTCTTTATAGCACTTAAAACATTTATCTTTGTGTTTAATTATTAAATGTCTATTCTCCTCACTAAGCCAAATCTAGTAAGAGCAAGAATATTTTGCTGAATTCTATATACCCAATGAGTAGCAAAGTGAATGTCTGTGAACTGAATAGATTAATAGATGAAGTACCTACTGCATCAGTTACTCTGATAGGACTAAAGATAGAAATATGAGACTATGTAGCTCTCCCCCTTAAAGAGCTACAAATGCAATGGGAGAAGATAAAATATCAAACAGATAATTAAAGGAATTTGGTAAAACCTGTGATATACACTGAGTACCAAATAATCCTATATAAAATGATATATAATACTGCATCAAAAATATCCTAAGGTTCTTTTACATATATGCATATATAGGTCTTTAACACACTTACAACTTTGATTGAAATAACCCATCTGTTTCTTTGAAGAAATGCTTAATTCATAAAATGATCAGAATTACCAACCACAATGAAGCAACATGGAAACAAAGAGTTGAAATAAACTTAACCATGTTTATATGGAGCGCACATAAACAGAGAAATTATATTTCTGCGATGTCTAAGGAAAGTCAGAAAAATCTTTATGTATGGTATTTCTCACAATTATCTTCACTGTCATATGAAACATTCATTTTCTGTTCATATTATGTCTAAATCACAAAATATAGTATCTCCATTATATTTCTTGTAAAAAGAAAAGTACTTTACTAAATGTCTTAGGGGAAGCAAATTTCTCTTTTTGTAGCAAGGTTTTAATTTGAATAAGACACAGAGATCAGGGTAAGAATTGAGTCATCTGCTTCTCTGATCCTTCTTTGTGGTTAGAGGCTCTGATAATTATCAAGAATAAAAAATCCTCATCAAAGGAACAGATGAGAGTTTCACAAAAGTTGAAAGGGTTTGTTAGATAGTTCCTGCTAATCACTACAAAGGTTTGTTATAAGATATAAGAAATAAATACTTGATGCCATTTGTGACATATTAAGAGCTCTTCATTATTTCTGCATCTTAAAATATACAATATTTACTTTAGATCATGAAAATAAAACCTACATATGGAAAATATATACACTTCATCCTTCTGGTTGGAATGAGAGGTTTTTTAACTTGCTATCCATGTGTAGAAACACACTGGATATCCTGACGTATGATCACCAACTCTGCCTTTCCTCTCTTTATGTGCAAACAGACTTTGTTTTGGTTTCTAGCTAAAGGGGCTCATTATAAAGAATAATTTTCCTGTAAATCTCTGTGTCATCAGAATAGTCATGAAACTCTACATTTATCATTGTAGTTTACAAGCTAATTTGCCTACTGTTGTTTTCTGCCCTTGTTTGGGGTATTGAATTTACGTACTCTTGTAACACTATTTACTTAAACTGCTTACAATTTCTTTACTTCATCAAACAATAGAATAGCTACTGATTTCTCAAACTGGGGACATTTTATTAATTCTAAAATGGTTAAAGAATATTTTCATCTATTGTGTATCCTGTTTATTAAAATGAAATTCAGGAAAAATTAGACTCCAGAAATTCACTGCATACCTCAATGTTCTTAGTTGCAAACAACAGAATCTACTCTGAATAGGTCAAGCATAAAGGAAACTTATTGAAACATCTTAAGGAGCTCACAAAACTTCCAAGAAGGCCATAAAGCCAGACTCACAAGCTACAGCATTTTGAAAATGCTCAGCCTACTGAATTAATTCCTTTGGCAAAAACACAATTGCCTGTGCACTTTGCTAAGACACTGCAGCTTTTACAGACGCCACAGTTTTTACACAAAATACTAAAACTAGATTTCAGATTCTCTGCTGCTGGCCCCAGGAACTAAATGCTCTGCTAACCGAAAGAAGCATTCTCAGTCGGCTTGCTTCTCTCACCTTGGACACCTCTAAATCCAAATCTCCCGCAAATACATTGATTATTCACGCTACAGTCATATATTTATGCCCTGGCAGCAAGACAGGCTAAGAGAATAACCTTCATTTTCTACTATGGGGAGGTATTCAAAATCTGTTTTCTTAGATTCTATAGTTTTCTGCTTGGCATCCATTAATTACAGGACCAAGCTAACTGCTAAGGTTGTTTACATCTGTTCTATTATCTAGTTTTAGCAGTAATATGAAAATCATATTACAAATTATCCAACAAATTCCAACTCCATACCCCCAACCTGCTTCCTGTATTTAACTCTCACATACTAAGCCAATATCACGTCTGCCCACAATCAGCCTAAATCACCTAGAGCCAAGCACCAGAAAACTAAAGGCCCTACAATCCAGAGCCCATTGGCATTATTCAAACTAGCCAATCCTAAGCTATTTCTCTTCCCCTGCCTTGACTTTCCCATGAAAAACACAATAAACACTCTGGGCCATGCTGTCCTTTCACTCATGCTCCTGCCTCCTGACCAACCTGGTGCTTCCCCATGTGGTTCTGTGTGGCATGACATGTCCCCTTCTCCTGGGAAATGTAAGTAATTAATTTTTCTTTCAAAGGCAGTTCTCTCCATATTTGACACTGTTTTATACTTGATTAAAACAAAATACAGGGTACAAATTTTAGAACAGGAGGGCAAGATGTATAACCTGAGGAACTCTCCAAATATAAGGTGAATATTCCAAATGTTGTATAGCTACAAACGTGAAAAATGACCAATATATCTACTAGGTAAATGAGATACTTTTACTAGTGGAAACCGTTTCGATTAATTAAATTTAGTGGGACAAATTGTATACAAATTCCGATTTAGCAGACTTCCCTGAGGAAACCATCATTAATCTTTAGAATTAACTCTTGAGTGTGAAGATGACCTTGGAGCCGGGAGGCTAACTAAAAACCTATTAAGGAATTAACAAGAAATGTTAACTTTACTGTTAATAAAACAAGTTTTAGGGGGGCGCACCCAAGATGGCTGAACAGGAACAGCTCCAGCCTCCAACTCCCAGCATGTGCGACACAGAAGACGGGTGATTTCTGCACTTTCAACTAAGGTACAAGGTTCATCTCACTGGGGCGTGTCAGACAGTTGGCGCAGCTCCAGGAGTACAGTCCGACCAGCGAGAGCTGAAGCAGGGCGAGGCATCACCTCACCTGGTAAGCGCAAGGGGGAAGGGAATTCCTTTTCCTGGTCAAGGGAAATTGAGACACACAACACCTGGAAAATCGGGTAACTCCCACCCTAATACTGTGCTTTACCAAGGGTCTTAGCAAATGGCACACAAGGAGATTATATCCAACACCTGGCCCAGAGGGTCCCAGGCCCACGGAGGTACAAGGAGGAGTTGGTGCCATTCCTTCTGAAACTATTCCAATCAATAGAAAAAGAGGCAATCCTCCCTAACTCATTTTACGAGGCCAACATCATCCTGATACCAAAACCTGACAGAGATATAACAAAAAAAGAGAATTTTAGACCAATATCCCTGATGAACATCAATGCAAAAATCCTCAATAAAATACTGGCAAACCGATTCCAGCAGCACATCTAAAAGCTTATTCACCATGATCAAGTGGGCTTCATCCCTGGGATGCAAGGCTGGTTCAACATATGCAAATCAATAAACGTAATCCAGCATATAAACAGAACCAAAGAAAAAAAGCACATGATTATCTCAATAGGTGCAGAAAAGGCCTTTGACAAAATTCAACAGCCCTTCATGCCAAAAACTCTCAATAAATTCAGTATTGATGGAACGTATCTCAAAATAATAAGAGCTATTTATAACAAACCCACCGCCAATATCATACTGAATGGGCAAAAACTGGAAGCATTCCCTTTGAAAATTGGCACAAGACAGGGATGCCCTCTCTCACCACTCCTATTCAACATAGTGTTGGAAGTTCTGGCTAGGGCAATCAGGCAAGAGAAAGACATCAAGGGTATTCAGTTAGGAAAAGAAGAAGTCAAATTGTCCCTCTTTGCACCTGACATGATTGTATATTTAGAAAACCCTATTGTCTCAACCCAAAATCTTAAGCTGATAAGCAACTTCAGCAAAGTCTCAGGATACAAAATCAATGTGCAAAAATCACAAGCATTCTTATACACCAGTAACAGACAAACAGAGAGCCAAATCATGAATGAACTTCCATTCACAATTGCTTCAAAGAGAATAAAATACCTAGGAATCCAACTTACAAGGGATGTAAAGGACCTCTTCAAGGAGAACTACAAACCACTGCTCAGTGAAATAAAAGAGGACACAAACAAACGGAAGAACATTCCATGCTCATGGATAGGAAGAATCAATATTGTGAAAATGGCCATACTGCCCAAGGTAATTTGTAGATTCAATGCCATCCCCATTAAGCTACCAATGACTTTCTTCACAGAATTGGAAAAAACTGCTTTAACGTTCATATGGAACCAAAAAAGACACCACATTGCCAAGATAATCCTAAGCAAACTGAACAAAGCTGGAGGCGTCATGCTACCTGACTTCAAACTATACTCCAAGGCTACAGTAACAAAAACAGCATGGTACTGGTACCAAAACAGAGATATAGAGCAATGGAACAGAACAGAGTCCTCAGAAATAATACCACACATCTACAGCCATCTGATCTTTGAAAAACCTGAGAGAAACAAGAAATGGAGAAAGGATTCCCTATTTAATAAATGGTGCTGGGAAAATTGGCTAGCCATAAGTAGAAAGCTGAAACTGGATCCTTTCCTTACTCCTTATACAAAAATTAATTCAAGATGGATTAGAGACTTAAATGTTCGACCTAAAACCATAAAAACCCTAGAAGAAAACCTAGGTAATACCATTCAGGACATAGGCACGGGCAAGGACTTCATGTCTAAAACACCAAAAGCAACAGCAACAAAAGCCAAAATTGACAAATGGGATCTCATTAAACTAAAGAGCTTCTGCACAGCAAAAGAAACTACCATCACAGTGAACAGGCAGCCTAGAGAATGGGAGAAAATTTTTGCAATCTACTTATCTGACAAAGGGCTAATATCCAGAACCTATAAAGAACTCAATCAAATTTATAAGAATAAAACAGACAACCCCATCAAAAAGTGAGCAAAGCATATGAACAGACACTTCTCAAAAGAAGACATTCACACAGCCAATAGACACATGAAAAAATGCTTGTCATCACTGGCCATCAGAGAAATGCAAATCAAAACCACAATGAGATACCATCTCACACCAGTTAGAATGGCAATCATTAAAAAATCAGGAAAGAACAGGTGCTAGAGAGGATGTGGAGAAATAGGAACACTTTTACACTGTTGGTGGGACTGTAAACTAGTTAAACCATTGTGGAAAACAGTGTGGCAATTCCTCAAGGATCTAGAACTAGAAATACCATTTGACCCAGCCATCCCATTACTGGGGATATACCCGAAGGATTATAAGTCATGCTGCTATAAAGACACATGCACATGTATGTTTATTGCAGCACTATTCACAATAGCAAAGACTTGGAATCAATCCAAATGTCCATCAGTGACAGACTGGATTAAGAAAATGTGGCACATATACACCATGAAATACTATGCAGCCATAAAAAAGGATGAATTTGTGTCCTTTGTAGGGACATGGATGCAGCTGGAAACCATCATTCTCAGCAAACTATCACAAGAACAGAAAACCAATCACCACATGTTCTCACTCATAGGTGGAAACTGAACAATGAGACCACTTGGACACAGTAAGGGGAACATCACACACTGGAGGCTATTGTGGGGAGGAGCCAGGGAGGAGGGATAGCATTAGGAGATATACCTAATGTAAATGATGAGTTAATGTGCAGCACACCAACATGGCACATGTATACATATGTAACAAACCTGCACGTTGTGCACATGTACCCTAGAACTTAAAGTATAATTAAAAAAAAAAAAAGGTTTTAAAGTAGCTTAACCTGAAAGTTGGGGAAGATGTAGCACTCTTTTACTAACTTTGGTTAATGAAATACAGTCTTGCATCACTTTACGGGTATATATTCTGAGAAATGCATAGTTAGGCAAGTTCATCACGCAAACATCATAGAACACACACAAACCTAGATGGTATAGCCTACTACACACCTAGACTACAGGGTATAGCCTATTTCTCCTAGGTGACAAACCTCCACAGCATGTTACTGTACTGAAATACTGGAGGCAATTTTAACACAATGGTAAGTATCTATGTATTTAAACATATCTAAACATACAAAAGGTACAGTAAAAACACAGTATAAAAGATAAAAAATGGTACACCTGCATAGCGCACTCACCATGAATGAAGTTTATAGAACGGGAAGTTGCTCTCGGTGAGTCAGTGAGTGAGTAAGTGGTAAGTGAATGTGAAGGCCTAGAAACATTCTTGTATAATACTATAGACTTACATATACTGTACAGTTAAGCTATAATAGATTTATTTTTAAAATTTTATCTCTTCAATAATAAATTAACCTTAGCTTGCTGTAACTTTTTAACTTGTAAACTATTTTTTAAAACTTTTTAACTCTTTTTAAATAACACTGAGCTTAAAAGACAAACATTGTACAAAAGTATAAAAATATTTTTCTTTCTATAAGACTTCATGTATTTTTTTAAGATTTAATTTTTATTTTTACTTTTGAAATAACTAGCATTGCAGGTTTGTTACATCTGCAGACTTACCTACAGACACCCCCCAGTAATGGTGCAATAGCTATGTTACAAAAGCTACGATGTCACTAGGAGACAGAAATTTTTCAGCTCCATGATGATCTTATGGGCCATGGTTTATGCAGTCCATCATTGACTGAAAGCTGATTATGTGGCACATGACTGCAGTCTTCATATGACAAATTTCAGAGTGTTAAAATATTTTATTTCTGACAAAAAATTTATACATTTTCAGTGTAAAACATGATGTTTTGATATATGTACATTTAGAGAAATGGTTAAATCAATCTAATTAATATATTAATCACACCACTTTTTTTTTTTTTTTTTGAGAGAACAGTTAAGATCTAATCTCTTAGCAACGTCTATGTCTACAATACATTATTAACTACAGTCACCATGCTATACAATGCATGTCCAGAATTTATTCATCCTAACTGAATCTTTATACCTTTTAACTAACATCTCCCTATCCCTCCCACCTCAGTGTCTGGCAACCACCATTCAACTCTCTGTTCTACAAGCTCAACTCTTTTAGATTCCACATATGACTGAGATCACAGAGTATTTGCCTTTCTGTGTCTGGCTTATTTCACTTAACATAATGCCCTTCTGGTTCATCCATGCTGTTGCAAATGACAGAATTTTCTTTTTTTAAGGCTAAATAGTAATCTGTTGTATATACATACCACATTTACTTTATTTATTCATGCACTAGTAGACACAGGTTGATTCCACAGCTTGGCTATTATGAATAATGCTACAGTAGACATGGGGATGGAGACACTTCTTTGACATTTATATCATTTCCTTTGGATGTACACCCAGAAGTGGATTGTTGGATCGTATGGTAGTTCTATCTTTAATTTTTTTGAGGAAACTCTATACTATTTTTGATAATAATGGCTGTACCCATTTATATTCTCATCAACAGTGAATGAGGGTCCCTTTTTCTCTACATGCTCATCAATACTTATCTTGTCTTTTCAAAAACAGTCATTCTAGACTTGTGAAGTGATACTGCATTGACCTTTTAATTTGCATTTCCCTGATGATTAATGATGTTGAGCATTTTTTTCCTGTTGGCTTTTGTATATATCTTCCTTCGAAAAATATTTAGCTCCACTGCTCATTTTTTAACCAGATTATATATTTCCTTTCCTTGCAATTGAAGTGTTTGAGTTCCTTTTATATTAATTGTTTGTCAGATGTATGGTTTGCAATCATTTTCTCCCATTCTCCCATTCTGTAGGATGTCTTTACTATGTTGATTTTCTTCGCTGTGCTGAAGCTGCAATCCCATTTGTCTATTTTGCTGTTGCTGCCTGTGTTTTAGGGTCATATACAAAAAATTCATTGCCCAGACCAATGTAAAGAAGCTTGTTATCTATGTTTCCTTTGAATCATTTTATAGTTACAGGTCTCAAATTTAAGTCTTATTTCATTTTGAGTTGATTTTTTTTACATGATGTGAGATGAAAGTCCAATTTCATTCTTCTGTAGATATTCAGTTTTCTCACCAACATTCTTTGAAGGGACCTACCCTTTCCTCACTTCATGTTCTTGGCACCTTTGTTGAAAATCAATGGACTGTAGTGTATGGATTTATTTCTGGGCTCTCCATTTTGTTCCATTGATTTTTATATCTGTTTTTATGGTAGTATCATGCTGCTTTCGTGATTATTAGTTTTGTAGTAGATTTTGAAGTCAGGTAATGTGATGCCTCCAGCTTTGTTCCTTTCGCTCAAGATTGTTTTCAAACAATACGTATAGACTCTGATTTAGAGTTACTGGTGGAGTAATTATGCAGATGTAGAGATAAATAACAGATTTATTACATCAGAGCATATAAAGGGTTCCTATCCACTACTGGAATCCACTTAGTGACATTCTTGAAAGGCAGTAATTCAGATTCTACTGAAATATTTTCAATGGTAGGGAAGTTGTAAAGGCACTTTCTTCCATTACTGAGCAGTTCTAATTATTATAAAATGGTTCCTTCACTGAGTTGAAATATCCACCCTATAACTACCACCCAGTGCTGCTTCTATTTTCTTAAGCCTCAATATTATGTTAACCATCAGACAGATCTTCAACTATTTGTGGATAGCTATGATGTGACCTCCTTAGTCTTCACTTCTTTATGCTAAACATTGTCAGTTCCTTAACATCTTCAACACACACAGTGGTTCCAGATCTCTCCCTAGCTTGATGACCCTCCTTTGAATATACTACAATTACTGTGTATTTTCTACAAAACATAGTTTTCAAATTCTAGCACTATACTCTAGAGGTGGCCAACTGAGGATACAAGGATAATTTGCGCTATACACTTCTAAATAATTACACCATGCTATTGGCACATACTGATCTTAACAAACCCTAAAGCTATTTTTACTTAATTGCCCAAAGTATGAGCAAGGTTCAGTCATACTCAGTTAAAGCACAAAGCAAATGAGTGACTGCCAAGCTAGTAAATTTATCAAAAACAGGAAGAGAGTTTTTTGAGATTTCTGTACCTGAGAATCTAGGTTCTCTTTCAATGTTAACATCTTCTCTCACTAAATGTTCACCAATCAGCTATTTATCCCTCCAGAAACACGGCTGGAGAGTGACATGAAGCTCTTCAGTCTAGTGTGAAATTAAATACTTTTTCCCATTGGGAAAATGAGGTAAGGGAGGAGACCACCCCTCACATTGTCTTATGCCCAACTTCTGCCTCCAAAGAAAGAAAAAGTTAAAACTAAAAGGCAGAAATGAAATCCACAAGCAGACAGCCCAGCGCCACACCCTGGGCCTGGTAGCTAAAGATCGACCACTGACCTAATTGGATATGTTATCTATAGATTACAGACATTGTATAGAAAAGCACTGTGAAAATCCCTAACCTGTTTTTTTACGATCTAATTATTGGTGCATGCAGCCTCCAGTCACATACCCGCTGCTTGCTCAATTGATCACGACCCTCTCACGCGCACCCCTAGAGTTGTGAGCCCTTACAAGGGACAGGAATTGCTCACTCTGGGAGCTCGGCTCTTGAGACAGGAGTCTTGCTGATGCCCCCGGCCAAATAAACCCCTTCCTTCTTTAACTCAGTGTCTGAGGAGTTTTGTCTATGGCTCGTCCTGCTACAGAGGGAAAGGTCTCCTTTCAGGTGTCATGATATTTTTCCCATTCTTAAAGAACTCTGAAAACAAAATGATCATTCTGTGTAACCTCCTATCAGGTAAGTTGTTAGGTCTGAGAAATGGGAACTAGTTTCCCACTTATCTTACTATATTTTTATGATGAGTGCCTTGTCCTACCCAGATGGAAGATGATTCTTCTTAATGGAGTAGGCACACACACAAATTGCTAAACTCTGAGTCTCTCCTCTCTGTCATGCAGAGGGGTGGGATGACTGTTGTCTTTTAATCTTTATTACTATTATTATTCAGAAATCCAGTATACACTCTATCAAATTTAGAAGCTTGAAGATTCTTTCATATTATATAAATTCATCTTCAATTATTCCTATTGCTCAATCATTTCAATTATTCTTACATTTTACAAAAAGGGAAAAATGTATGTACAATTAAAAATGCTGACAAGCAAATTCATTTACACTCTGTAAATTGGCTGATGCCATTATAATATTTCAGTGTGACTCATAAAATATCTTTGTCCTATACAAGTGTTAATAAATGAAAATTAATTTTAGTGACATTTCTAGTGTCATATGGGTTTATCATTTACTTTCTGAAACAAGAAGAAAATGTCTTTATACTTTAAACATATGTCTTTATACTTTAAACATATAGTAGAAAATTCAAAATCTTATTTTTATATCCAACTTACTGCTACACTAAATTTTCTCATTTCTGTAGATAAATGAAACAAAAGTAAATTTGTTCAGCTCTAAAAAAGTTATCAAAATGTTAAGAAGGAATTTTGTTTCCAGTTATCAAGATTAATTGTGCATTGTATCTAAGTAAATATAACTAAGCATATTCCAGCATAAACTGTCAAAAGCTAGATGAGATGAAATATCTCTATATAGGAATATGTGGGAAAAGTTATCTGAATTTTCCAAACCTTAAAAATATAATAGGAAAATTTTGGTTGATTTTTTTTCACAAAATGAGTTCTGTTTATGTTTGTAGATAACTTATGTTTTTAAGGAAAGATTCTTTAAAAATATTTTGTTGTTCTTTTTCAATGTTATAAAAATAAGAAATTGATTTTATCAAAGATAGAAATAAAGATAAACAAAAAATAAGAAAAATAAAATCCCCTTTAGCTCCACCTCCCAGAAATAATCACTTTTCCAGTTTTTTTACAAGAATCTTAAGTATATAGCATTGTAGATGTTAGTTTATTTTACAGAGGTAGATATCATTAATTAATCACAGTGTTCTATTCTAATGATCAGAGTAGTTGCCTGATAACTCTGAGCATGGTACTGGATCCAATCAATGCTTATGTATATTCCTACTATTTGTACATAATATTATGAACCTATCATATTTGTTGTCTTTATTTCTTACTTAAGAGATCCAGAACATATTCCCATGAAACTGTTTTTTCTTTTACAACACTACTTTAAAGGACAGCTTACTATGTAACTATATGTGGGATTCTATATTTCACTGTAGAAGGTTTCCCAGGTATTTTTTGTTAATGAATAACTCTGATGAACATCCTTGGAGCATGTATACTAAGTGATGTAAAATTAATTTGCATTAAAAGACTTTCGATATGTATTGCTAAATTATTGTTACAGGGCTTTGTAATTTTTTTTTCAAACATTAAATGTCTTTGAGAAATAACTGGATCTTAGATATTTAGTGCATACAATTTTTTCTGCAATCCTTTTTTAACTTTCCCTGAGGCAGGAAACCAAATAGTTTTGTTTTGCCAACAGTTAAGGCTCTTCTATAATTAAAATTGCAAAAGGTACCCACCCTGAAAAGAAAAAGGGATTTACTGGCAAAAACTTTTTTCTAGCTAGAGGAGTCAAAAATAAGGTTTAAAGAAGAGATTGGAACATTCCAGTAAAAGAATTTATAAAAAGGAATCCTAGAATTCCACACCTGTGTTTACTAGTAAATGTTAACAACATTCATTCAACTTTTTAGGGAAACATGCTTGAATACAGTGTTTTTATCTTTTGTACTTAGCCAGGTAACCACTGACAGCTTCAATTACCCAGCTACTATTATGCAAATGAAATTGAAGCCAGAAGTCCTGCACCTGTGCTTTCCTCTGGATTTAATATTTCTAATGAGTTCTTAAATCCCGCTCTGCAGACATGCATGTGAGATTGCTCAACTCAGATTACAGTAGAGCAGGTGAAAATCTTTTCAAATGGAGACAATACTTAGAAGGAATTCAATAAAGCTTAGTATACATAAGGCTGAGATATTGTTAGATGGGAAATAGACACACAAAAAAACAGTAAATTATCAAGATGTTTTTAGTATTGAGATGTGTGGCCTGGTGACATTAAAGTAATGAGAACAAAAAGGTCAGAGAAAGTTCTTAGCTAGCCACAAGCTTTTTCTTTGTGGGAGGTCCTTTGTACCTTCTTGGCAGTCACCTCTGGTGATCTACAGTCACCACTAGCTTTGCAGAGTTTTCTTCCTGCTTTTATGAACAATGTGTGCAACTCAAATTTAATTTCCAAAACATTTCACTGCTCTAATAAATAACACATAGATTCATAAATATCAACAGAAATAATAACAACCACAATAACAGTAGTTAACATGTAATTGAATCTTACCATGTGCTAGGCATAGACTCTAGGATTTAATGAGATTTATATAATTTACCTATAGTATGTCATTTACTCCTTACTAATTCATGAGAAAATAACTATTAATCTTATTTTGCAAATGAGGAAACTGAGGCTTAGCTTGATTAGTCAACTGGATCAAGGCCATATAATGATTACAAAATAGCAGAAAGCAATCCTAACTCTACTTGACACTATAGAAAAGTGAACAATGCAAGACACTTTTGGCTTTCCAGTTATACATGCTAGAATGGTGCAAAGAAATTTTTTTAAAAGTCAAGAAGATTATAATGGACTACTTTCCACTTTTTAGTATCATATTCCCTTCTGACAGTTTTTTTCCCAATACTTAGTAAAGAACCTAGAAGAATGCTGCATCCTTCTACATGCTAATTTGTCTTATTTAAAAAATAGAAAAAGTATTAAGCTGTAATAAGTCATTTCCAAAAGAGCCAAAATCTACAATACATAAAATACTCACTTGAGATGTTAAGATGAATTTTGCTTCTCTATGGCTCAAGTCTAAGTGGCAAGAAGAGGCAAAGGGAATAAGGAGATGCATCATGTCATCCATGACTCTTAAAAAATCTTTCCTAGAGGCCCATTAACAAATTATATCTTATCAGTCAGAAATGGGTCACACAACCACACCTAGATGCAAGGGAGGCTGCTGGGAAAATTTGTAGTTTTAGCTAGGAACATTGCCACCTTGACCAAATCAGAAATCTATTTTCAAAAAAGGGCAGAATGGATATTAAATAATTGACGATCAGTTGCTACAGTCTAGGATAATCTTTGGGGTCTTCCTCTGTAGGTTTTAAAAGATAATTAAATTTAGAAGGATAATTGTAAGTTGAAAATTATATCAGTGCCTAGTTCCCTGGAGTGGAATTGAAAAACAAATTTTTGAACCACAAGCTAAAATACTGAAAACTGGCAAAGTTACCACGTACTTTGTTTCACACTTTAAGAAACACTTAAAATTATGCATTATACACTAACACAAAATGTATAAATAAATTTATGTATAAATATATAAATGCCAGAAGTATAAAGGCAAAAATTTTGAAGCATGCATGATTTATTTCTTTTACTAGCATTTAAAATCCAATACACTAGGAAATTTCATGCTATTTTCAAAATATGCCTGCAATATGGCCACTTCTTGCTATTTCTACCCTCCTGTCACTCATGGTCTAAGTCATCCTCATATGGACGAGATTATAAAACTAGTCTTTTAATTGATCTTCCTACTTCCTCCTCTGCCTCTCAACTCAGCAGCCATAGTCATACTTTTAAAATATAGATTTTTTTTTCTCTGCTTAAAACCATCTAAAAATTCCAGTCTTAAACTAAATAAAATCCAAAGTTTGTGTATTGACATTTGAGACCCTACAGAGTCTGTACCATCATTGACTTCCACACTCAGTCTTGGATCTCATTTCTTACCAGCTATCTTGCTTATCCACGCTAGGACTCCTTGAAGCACATCAACCTCAAAGTCTTTGCACATGTTTTCACTCTGCCTTGAGTGTGTTCTCTGCCAGGTCAGCTCGGTTTTCTTCTTCACTTTCCTTTCATCTCTTTCTAACTATCATCATATCAATTAGCTTTGCCTGATGGCATTATGAAATAATGATAGCATACTCCCCTCTTCTCCATTGCATTTATCATCTAACACAAAATGCATTGACTGATTCCCTCTTGTTGTCTCCTTCCCCTCTACAGAGTAACCTCCACAAAAGCAAATACTTTATTTTGTTAATGGGTAAATCTTTGTGCTTGGACCATTGTCTGTTACATAGGAGATACTCAATATTTATTGAATGGCTTAATAGACATTACTATTTAGATGAAGAGTCTTACAGTTAAGAAAAAAGTAAAAGTGGCTTGTGGCATAACTACATACTTTTTTTGCATAAGATCTCTACAAATGATACTGTCCAGAAAATATCATCATAGCAGGAGAGTACCTATATTATTTTAAAGTAACTTAAAATTGTTTCACTTGACAATTTCAGGAAATATCTGTATCTTACATATAAAATGTATAATATTTTTGAAAGAAATATCAAATATCAACATAATGCTATATATTTGCTACACTTGGCATTTCCAATTTTGAAGCACTATGATCATAGTTCCAGATATATTGTCAATATTTTTGTGCTGTCAGTGTAATCCCATTCCAAAGCAAACATCTGGAAGTACAAATCCCTTGTGGACTTAATAGAAATATTTTCAATGAATGAGTGACCAGCTTTGGTAACTCACATGCATTTTAAAAATTAGTAATTATAATCTGAAAAAATAATTCAAGTTGTTAATTTACACAATTTCTTCTCTCACATTACATATATTTTTCTCATACTATCTTTAAATACTGTTTTTAAAACAAGAGATTAATGTTTCAAAATTGTGTACCGTATTACAAAATGGAAAATCTTCTCTTTTAATTAAGTTTGCTTGTGTGTAATTCCATTTCCTTCCTTGAGCTCGCAGATTTGATGTGTTACCTACTAGGTATGGAGAGAACATGCTGTATTCCTCTCTCTGACTACCTCTTCCTTGCACCTCACTTGTTTGCCAAGAAAAAAAAAGGATCGTATGTAAAAAGTGAGCTAGCAAGTGGAGTTGAGCAAGGGATCTTCAGCTTCTTCCTACATACATAGAAAATAAAATAGAAATTAAAACATCAGTTTCACAACAGCTTTCTAAAATAACTCTTGAAGTTCCGGATTAAAAATGTGTATTATGGTAGCCACTCAGATGACTGTATTTCAGCAATGATTAAACCACAATACCAGGATCTAAACAGTCAACTAACTTTACCATAAATGAGCTAAACTATCAGCACAGATCTGAGAGAAAATAAACAATCCAATACATATGTACAATAGCATTCAGTACTTTCTTTGGAAATCCATACTATGCTAGTCAATGTTTAGAAAATAAGAACATAGTCTGTTGTATATGATGCAGTATATTGTAAAAATAAACCAAGGAAGGCATTTCAAGCTGTCTATATGACTAAACCAACACCAAAAAGATAAGTCACATTTATTTCCAGGAAAGGACTGGAAGAGAACCTATGAGGCAGAGAAAAAAAAAAAACCATGGAAAGGACAGGATGTAAGAGAACATGATGCTGGCAGAGATACAATTGATTATCTGGAGCTTGAAGGATCTAGCAAGAGAGAAGACAGGAAAGCTTCTACCATATCACAGAGGGTCTAGAAGTCATTGCACTGCTTCATTGAGTTTTGGGAAGATTGCTTCAGATAATGGACTGACACGGAGACATTTTGAAGGCAAGTAATGAAGCTGGATTATTTATCCAGGCAAGATAGTTCAATGGCCTGAAATAAAATAGTGGATGAATAGAACTGAATGCATTTGGAATCATCAAGGTGGCAAAGGTAGCAGGACTTAAGAAGTGTTTGGTTAGTCCCAGAAAGAGAAATAAATTGGTAAGAGATAAAATAAGAAGGTAGAGATATTGGCCTCTTTCTTGAGACACTGGGCAGCAGATGGTGATGCCATACACTGAAATTTAAATATTGGAGGGAGAGTGAAATCTGGAGAGAATGACATGATGCTAATTTAGGATATAATGACTTCAAGGTTACTGTGGGATATTCAAGACCAAAACCCAGAAATGATCATTATCTCTTCTCACCCAATCTATGAGCAAACCATATTGACTCAAACCACAAAATATTCCCATGAGCTGACCTGACCACACTGCTCAGCATTTCCTCTGATTTTCTCCTAATCTGAACCACCACCACCTCTCTTCAGGATTATTGCAACAGTCTCTTAATTGACCTTCTTGCTTTCTCCCTTGTCCCTTTACAGTTGATTCCCAATGTTGCAGCCAGAGTGATCCTTTTAACTTAATTCAGATTGTGTCACTGATTGGCTCAAAACTCTTCAATAACCATCTGTCTCACACAGAATAAAATCCAATGTCTTTTGCATTGCCTCCAAGGTTTTGTTTTCCACTTACACTTCAAACTCTCTGATCACATCTCTAACCATGCGCCTCTCACTGTCCTCGTTGCCATTCCTCAAACGAGCCAAGCACATTCCCATCTCAGGGCTCTGTACACACTCCTCCTTCTTCCCGGAACATCCTGCCACCAGACACTCTTATCTGTAGAGCTTGCTCTCATGCTCAGTGTCATTTTATTAGGGACATCTTCCCTGATGAACCTATCTAGTTTATTACTCTGTCCTTTTCTAACCACTCAAACGCCTTTATATTCTTCAAAATACTTATCGCTGCTTAACATTATATTATGCTGTATTTATTTGTTGATTGCCTACATTCCTAATGGAAAGTAAAATTCATGAAAATATTGTCTGCTTTTCTCACAAAGAAAAGTTATTGGCACATGATAGGTACTCAATAAATATATTTTTTAATGAGTTCAAGTGGAGATATCCGATAGATTTTTTTTTAATTATTACAGATCTTAGCTGAAATAATTAAAGCCATGAAGCAAATATTTTCCAATGAGGACAAACTCCAGCATTTAAGTGCCAGACAATCACTGGAAAAAGGCACTAATACATCGAAGTCTCCTAAATCTGAGTGTTTGGGTTCCACTCTTCCTCTACAAGTTTTAGTCTCATATTTCTGGGATTCTTCTAAGCATTTCTACCTGACTGTCACACAAGTGCTCCTGCTGGATAGCTCTTCTCTCTCCCTCAGTTATGAAGCTTTATCAAATCTAATACCTAAATATCTCCTGATTCTATTCCCTTCTCTCAGGCTCTTCTACCCCTACATTCATTCATTTACACATTCAATGAACATTCATTTGATATCTATTACATGCCACATACTATTCTAAAAGCTGAGAATACCAAGATAAATAAATTACAGCCCTCAGGATCCACAAACACACACTCTAGTGAAGAAGGCAAGAATGCAAATCGATAATTACAATGTACTATAGTGCACGGTGATTTTATTTAAAAAAGAAAAACACTATGTTGTACAAGAGATGGTATGAATTCACAGACTTGGAAATAGAAATTGGTAGCAATTTGAGAGTATTGAAAGTAATGAGCATTTCAATATAATGTGGGTAGATATGGCATTTCAGATAAGAAAAAAAGAGCAAATTCAGGGACAGGGAGTGTGACGATAGCAGCCAATATCATCCTGTTAGCTGGAGAATTAGTGCCTCAAACTAAAGGAGAATCTAGCCATCTTTCCATGATGCCTACCACATTATGAAACATTAAGAGAGTGGACAGAATGCTACATGAACCATAAGTATGAGCTAGAGGAATACACAGGAAAAAACTTTGCCTTTTTTTTCTTTTCAAACAAAGAGGCATCAGCATGTGTAGGAAATATTCGGCAAATAGAACGAGGTTGAAAATATAGGAAGGAGGGTCTCATGGGCTCAAAAAATGGTTAGAAGAACTCTGAGGATTAGAATTAAATACACAGATGGAAAAGCCTTCAGTGTTTGTTAGATGAAAATGATCTATCTAGTACCTTCTGATCTACCCTATTCCATTAATTTATAAGATACAACAAAATGGAAAATTACAACTGTACTAGAAATCAATAAGCTTAATCAATGATCTGCCAGATCCCAAGAATTGTTCATCCAAAGTGCATTCATCCAAATTGTGGATGGGGCTCTGAGTCAGGAAACAGGGCCAAAGGGGAAAAAGTTGGGGTGATATCCACCTACCACCACTTGTAAGCCTAAAGTGGAGATCATGTCATTTGTCAACCAGGAGAATATCAGTCATTCCCTTCAAGGTCTGAGGAGACTAGACCCATTTAACTACCCTCTTCCAATCAATTCTTTTCTTTATATAACAACATCATAGAATATCCCTTGTTTTCAATCATACAATGTCGAGAAAAGCAATTATAAGAAGCTATAAAGACCTGATAAATTCGAAAACAGAGGGGTCATGCCAGGCAAGAAGAAAAACATAAATAGAAGTATAAAACTGAGAAGAGTCATGCAGTTTTGGTGAAATGGAGAGCAGACCAGTTCTGCTGGGCAGTGTGTGTGAGGGGAATAGACATTTAGTTGAAAGGAATGGAAGAAGCCTGATTATGGGAGGGCCTTCGCTTTCTAATTCTGGCTTACTCACTATCCTCTAAACAACAGAAAGTTACCAGGAGCTTTTGGAAAAGGGGAGTTACATGATAAAAGTGATATCCAAAAAGATTAATAAGGTCCCATCTTCTTTTGCTTCTTCATTGCCAATACCTACATAAACTAACCTTGTGATGAAAAATGCAGTTATCAGAAAGAGGTCACAGATAAATTCTTACAATGTTCTCCTGTTCTTTCATAACATAGTTTATTATTATTTTTTTAAAAAACCCTCCATTTTTTTTTTTTACAAGAACAAATGTTTCTGTTAAGATTCAGAATACTAGCCAGCAAGCCCCCAGTAATTTCATGACAAGCAAGCATGTTGTGGTACTGAGGAGGACATTTCAGAAAAATGATGATGAGTTTCTATGAAGAGTAAAGAGCAATTGTTAACATTTCTTGAATATGCTCAGCATGAAGGAGGCATTCTATTAAGCACTTGTGTGCCCAATCTAATTCTATCCTCTCAATAATGGCTTACATAGGTACTAGATGAGAAAAATACAGATTGAAAAATTTAAGTAACTGGCCCAAAGTCTCACAGTTGGTGTCTTGCTCTCATTAACTACACCCTAGAAAGAGATTTTTCTGTTTAAGTTCAAAATATGTTTGTTGCCTAATTTGTTGTAACACCCTAAAATAAAACCTTACATATGTATTTGTTCAAGAACTAGATATTAGGGTCTTACAATGTGTATAATGTTAGAACAGGATGTAAAAGGCATGTAAGATAAAATGTAATACGAGAGATAAGTGAATCTGTTCTGCTATGCATACAGGTCAATTTATGTTTATTTATTAATTTTAATTAGAATCAAAGTATATGCCTTACAAAAAGTAACCTTACACACTGATATAACACAGTAACAAAAGTGCCAATTAAATAATGGAGATACCTTATTTGATTTTAATGTTATAAATTTGAAAATGTAGGGTTGCACAGATATAAAAAATCTATACTCATTAAAAATCATTAGGATATTTTAAAGGTTTTACTCCTTAACTGTTAAGAAAAAAATAATATTGAAGATGACTTATTTAGATATTTTAACTTAATTTGCTCTTTAATATGTATATATTAGCATAAATAGTAGAAACTGTCACTAGACTCTAGAGGTTTATAATTTTGATTTAGTATGTATTAGTAAAATTTGCATGAAAGATTCTTTTAACTGGGTAGTGGAAATATCTGAGGCCCTGAGGAAGAGAATTAATTTTCACTTTGAACTGTTCCTTCTTACATAATGAATTTTCTGCTTTCCATGCCAAAATGTAGCTTTTCAAGCTACTTTCCAAATGAATATAATTTCTTAACTTCTTGATCAAAAGGGAGATTCATCTCAGTTGAAGTTTTCTGAGTATTTGTTTGCAGCCTTGAGAGACCAGAGCAAGAACCTAGCTAAGCTATGACCAGACTTCTGGCCGAAAGGAATTGTGAGGTACATAACTGCTAAATAGTACATGTATGTACTGTTTTCACTTAGATTCAATTGATATTTAAAACCCAACTGAAAAGAGCCATGTCTCCTATATGAGTACAATTTTGTGAATTAACTCTCTGGTAAAACATTCATTTGCTAAGATTTTTTAAAAATTAAAAGCATTTAATTAATTAAATTGCTTCATGCTAAGTCTAAACCAGATCTCCATGTTCCTGTGTTCACACAGGTTATTGTCTAGTGGAGGATAAAGAGATTGGAACTACTGTAAATTCAAAGAGGAAGAATTTGGCATAATGAGAGATTATATTCAGAGATATCAAAACAGTTATGTGAAGAAGTGAGCTGGAAGAAGTTGAGGGGTAAGAAGGGAAAACCATTAATAAAGAGACCCTGTGGCAAGAGGATGCCGAGGATCTGAAAGAAACGGAGATGGCTGGAGCTGAGATAGTCAAGGGTCAAGACTGGGGAGGAAATGGCCAGATTATGCAGGTGTTGTAAGCTTTGCTGAAGAGTTTTATTCCACTCCTAAGAGCTCTTGAAAGCCTCAGAATAATTTAAACAAGAGTGGGAAATAAACATATTTTTCATTTCAAAGAAATAACTCTGGCTGAAGGGTGGAGAATGGCCAGAGTAGGTACAGACAAACTCATTAAAGAAGATACTTCAATTGTTGAAGTAAGAAATCATGATAGGTTGGGATAAGTTCATAATAAAGGTTGAGGAGATAACAGACAGAAGCTGATGGATATGGATAAATATGATAAGATGAAATTCACAGGTGCTGGGTGATGGAATAATTTTTCACTGTGGCAGACACATCCTGAAATGACAACCAGTGATTCACGTCTTTGTATAATCGTCTTCCCTTGAGTACAGGTAAGGCCTGTGTTTTGCTTCTAACCAATATAATATGGCAAAGGTGATGGGATGTCATGCCCTTCACGACATTATGTGATATGAGACTCTGTCTTAGAAAAATAGAGAAAAAGAGATACTTTTGCTGGTCTTAAAGAAGCAAACGTCATGTTGTAAACTGCTTATGGAGAGATCTGTATGGCAGGGAACTGTGGGCAGCCTCTCGGATCTGAGGACGACCTCTATCTACCAGCCAACAAAAAGCCAGGGCCTTGTCACACAGACACATGGTAATAAACATTACTAACAACCAAAACTTAAAGTAGCTTCTTTCCCACTCAATCCCTTAGATGAGAATACAGCCCTGCCAACACCTGAATGCAGCCTTGTGAGAACCAGCAGGAGAGCCAGCTAAGTTGTGCCCAGAATCCTGACAACAGAAACAGTGACATAATAAATGAGAGTTATTTTAAGATGCTAAATTTGGTGATTTGTTACATATCAATAGACGATGAATACCTCTAGAGTAATGGAGATGATACCTACGTTTCTGGTGTGTCTCAGTGAGGGAGCAAGCAATGGTCAAGACCCAGGTTTTGGGGTAGGAGCTCCATCATGAGTTTTGCTTTGAGTATATTGAATTTGAAATTTCTTAAGACACCCAAGAGGAGATGTCGATTAGGCAGTCATACATATGGGCCTAAAGCTCAAAAGAAGCCATAGGCTAGATTAGTCGTGATTTTACTCCTTAAGAATCATTTGAAAACATCTACAGAGATTTTTAGTTGTTATAACCAGAAGTTACTACTGGTATCTAGTAGGGAGAAACCAAGGATTTTGCTAAACATCCTATAATATGCAGCACAGGTCCCTATGCCGCCCACTAGAAACAAAATGTCAGTAGTGCTGAGGTTGAGAAACTCTGGGCTAGTTATGTAAACCCCTTAATTTGTATGTAGGTGATGTATGAGCCCATGGGCACTGGTTAGACTATCCAGGAAAAAGCCTAAAATAAAAACACAAAATGACTTAAAATTGATCCTTCAGGAAGGTCAATATTTTGTGGCTGGATAAAGATTTAACCTGCAAAGAAAACATAGATAAGGTTGAAAGAAAGGGAGAAGAGAAAGTTCTGTATTATATAAAGTTTGAGTACTTCCAGAGTTTGTCCTAAGTATTTCCCCTTCCAGGCTATACTCTCCTTTGATGATCTCATTTACTAATTTGTTTCAAGAGAAGTGAGTGTTCCTGTGTTAACCCAAAGGCCTGGCTATTGTAAAACTCAATGTTGCATGATTTGATTCTTGTTAACATGTTCTCTTGTTATCTCGATTATTATGAAAAAATCAAGTTGATGTCAATCTATAACTAGCATGCCTGGTGTTAGAGTCAGTGTTCTCTAGAAACAGAACACATGGAACATATACAAAAAATTTTATTATGAGGGATTGTTTCCCACAATCATGGAGGCTGAAAAGTCCCACAATCTGCCATCTGCAAGTCATAGGCCCAGGAAAGCCAGTGATGTAGTCATAGTCTAAATGCTAAGGCAGAGAATACGGATGTTAATGTTTGAAGGCAGGATAAGATGGGTGTTCTAGCTTATGCACAAAGAGCAAGTTCACCTTTCCTTCCTATTTTTTTCTATTTGAACTCAATGGATTGAATGATGCTTCACCCACATTGGTGAGGACAATCTTCCTTACTCAGTCTACTGATTTAAATGCTAATATCTTCTGGAAACACCCTCACAGACACACCCAGTTACCTAGACATCCCTTAGCCCAATCAAGTTGATATATAAAATTAAGCATCACAACTGGGCAATTAAATCATTTGCCCAATAAAACACTATGTTATTTTATAATTAGTTAAAAAAGTTTAGGATCAGTTTACAATACTGTCCATGGTTTGTAGGATACAAAATCAGCATGCAAAAATCAGTTGTGGTTCTACACAGTAGCAACAAACAATCCAAAAGGGAAACTAAGAAAAAAGTCCCATTTACAATAGCATCAGAAAGAATAAAATACTTGGGAATAAACTTAACCAAGGAGGCAAATGATCTGTATAATGAAAACTACAGATATTACTGAAAGAAACCAAAGAAGATCTAAAGATACCCTGTGTTCATGATTGGAAGACTTAATATTGTTAAAATCTTCATTTTATCCAAAGTGATGTACAAATTAAGTGCAATTCCTATCAAAATCCCAACGATATTTTTGTGGAAATAAAAACACAATCCTAAAATTCACGTGGAACCACAAAGAACTCCCAATAGTTCAAACAACCTTGAGAAAGAAGAACAAATCTGGAGGTATCATACTTCATGATTTTAAAAATATTACATAGCAATAGTAATCAAAATAGTATGGTATTGGAATAAAGACAGACATATAAACCAATGGAACAAAATAGAGAGCTGAGAAATAAACCCATACATATATGGCCAAATGATCTTTCACAAGATTGCAAAGGCTACACAATTGGGAAAGAATAGCTTCTTCAACAAATAATGCTGGGAAAACTGGACATTCACATGCAAAAGAATGAATTGAACCCTATTTTACATCATACACAAAAAAATATATCAAGATAGATTAAAGACAAACATAAGACCCAAAACTATAAATCTCCTAGAAGAAAATATATGGGAAATACTTCAAAATATTGATATTGG